>NC_056747.1:775134281-775274281 GCF_019279795.1 Protopterus annectens | reverse complement strand
CATAAGGATACAAATTCACCCCCATCTTTAACTGACATCGCCATACTCCTTTACTGCATGTTAAATTTGTACTGCAGTGCCAAAACCCCTCTTACCATCAAATCTGGAAGCAAGTCCACCAAATTGACACAATCTATCTCTGTTGTTGTTGTTCCATAGGCACAGAAAAAATGCAGAGGTTTGAAGTCTACCACAGTCACACCCCATCATTTGGTGACACACATTGAGTTCCATCTTTTCTGAGTAGCTCTAGGTAGACCAGCATTCACAAAAACTCCCCATAATGAAAAAAAATACTCATGTTGTGTTTGCTTCTTCTTCTCAGCTGTTTTGGTTTAGCTTGAGTCTCCTAATGCCCCTTTACAACAAAGGAATTAGATAAAATGTATCCCATTTATTTCGTTGGGAGCACATCATCTCATCGAACAAAATTTTGTTCAACACAAAAGCAGCTTGCCAAAAATACTTTCAATGACAGTGGAATTTGCTTTTTTCTCCACTGTTGTGCGACATCAGAGTTGGTATATATAAGTCCGGGGTACCCCCCTCATGGGGTGGTGCAGGGCAGCTTGTCTTTTTGCAAAAAACAAAATTGGTGAATTGTTTGTCAAAGGTAGTTTCAGCAAAAAGTTTTTTCTTTTTTTTCCGTTCTCCAAAATTACCCTTTTCTGAATCGACTTGAATCCTTTTTCATTTTGTAGGTAAGTGGAAAGGGGGCCACATCTCCTTTTCCAATCTCACAAGGTTGCAAAAAATTAATCAAAACACAAAAGAAAGTGACAGCAATTTACAGTATGCTAAAATGTCAACAACTGATTTATATATCAAAAAAATTGCTTTAAAACTCTTTGTTGGAAAGCGTCACAACAGCAGTGAATATACAGAAAAATGTGATCACAATAAATACTTAAGCATACAAATTTTGTTTGTGATCAACATACAGAGAAATACTGTCTTCACAGCTCTAAAAACTTTTTTTTTTTAACATTTTGGCCTCCCTATATGGCAGACCAATGGCTGTCACTGGCATGATTCCACAATCTTGACTGCCAGGAATTACTCTCATGGCACCCTGGACTTAATCTAATACTCTTTCCATTGTCTGAGATAAGAGTTAGCCATCCCAGTGCAGAGTCATACTCGCAGTCCTAGGAACGTTTTCGTTTCATTACCTACCCATTCTCTTCCCCAACACCCTATCTGCAATGGCAGAAGGTCGTTAAAGCCAAGAAAATCTACTGCTGCATATCTCAATATTTGTAAGCTTAGTATGCATGCCCTTCGTTACCAGCACTTGGGCTACATCCTAAGACTCCATAACTAAACACTAGGTTGCTTTGTTTGCAGTCAGGGCTCTATCCTTCTGGACCCCAGAGTTTGCTCATAGCATTGTGAAAACTTATTCTATATTTTCTGACAGCAGAACATGAACACTCAACATGCACTTCACCAGGGAAGCTGGGGACTATCCTAGCCAGCATTTTCTATCATCCTTTTGTTATTCCATCAGCCACAATAAGCTGATTTCCCCGAACACCTCAAGTATACATACTGTAAGAATGATATGTAATTGTGCAAGGTTCATTCCCAGCAGAAGAGAAGAAAAAACATTACTGTTGTTGACTACTTCACATTACAAACATTAATACATCAAACATCTGGTTCGCTGAATTTGCAAACCTCTCTCACAGTGCCATAAGTTAACTGTGGCTGCATTTACCATACACCAGTGCAGGAAGGAAAAAACTACCATCAGTTTTACTTTGTTGCTCCACATCTTCTTTCATGCTGTGGCATTGCAGGACCATATCAGCTGACTGCATACAGCACATGTTTTCTTCCACCGAGGGAGTAAGCTTGGAGTCCACTGTTGGGGACACTACCCCACTTGATCTGTACCCTTAACTTCTAACATCCAGCTTCTGATCTCTACCCAACAGTGTCAGGAAAGAGGTTTCTCACTTAGCTGCTGTGACTTGTATAACCCAGATCCTCCTCACCAGCAATAAAAGGTGAAGGAATTCAACTAGCTGACAGCCAAACCAAGGACTCACGTCAGCGCTTATTTATTTATTTGTATTTGTTTTTTTTTTTGGGTAGAGCACTGATCTCCATGGACCATATTCAGACTTGGCCTGGAAGTGGTGTGTGGTTAAGTGACTTGCTGAGAGTCCCACAGTTAGGCAGTGGAAGCTGCGAGAATCAAACCTTGCACCACTGTAACACAAACAGCACAGAATTCCATTAGGTCAAGAACTGAGAATGGACAACATTTTCCTCTAAGATATTGATTTTGTCTCTCCCCACAGCATCGCTGTTTATTTACATTACATGATAGGGTTATATTTGCAGTGGTGACTACATATGAGGACCAACAACCAAAACAGATAACTGCATACAAATCCTCAATACACAATATGACAATGGATTGCTCTACTGCTAATTCTGAAGGGGTTATAATCATTGTACTTCCTAACTAAACATTCCACAAATTTCCACCACTTTCAGCAGGTAAAAGCACTGTAAATGCACTCATAAACCGAGAGACATATTAATCTTTAGTACTTGGGTACTGCCTCTGAGGGAAAGGAGAGGGCTCTGCTGTTCACTTGATGAATTTTCATACATTAATCAAAAAGCAGATGCCATCTGCACCACATACTTACTCCAACTCTGGACCCAAAACACTCATCAAGGTATCTGCTCTCTTCTCACCTAAATAGGTGGTCATTCTTCCATGAGTCAAGGTGCAAGAACTGTACCATTTGGCAGAACTACAGGAACATTATACAAACAATGTCAGGGATGAGGAGGGAAGACACTAGGAAAAAGGCAAAGGCTTACCCCAGTAAGCACCTCAGTTGGTGTAGGTGAAACTCCGTCAGCACTGTCTTGACTCCTGGCACTGAGCTGAGGTGACATAGTTGGTGATTCATCAATATACGGCATTGTCTCGGACCCATCATGGGACTTCTTGTCGTCTGCTCCATCTCCTTCGTAGCCATCTGTACCATAGTTAAAGTCTGGAAAGGAGAAAAAGAAAGGCCTTTCAGGACTCCTCATCTCTGACCACTGAGACATGAACATTTTTAATTAATTCTCTAGAACTGCTGCCTGCAATTTCTAAGTGCAGAACATCTTCTACATTGTAAAACAACTGCAATAAAAATCTATGTCTTCTTTTTTCTGTTAGTCTCTATTTCCCAACGTACATGTTCCACTAGCTCAGACATATGCTATTTCCCTGCATCCCAGTAACACACAGGATGCCATAATGTTGAAGCTGTAGCCCCTCCCTCTCTCTAAAGTAGCCCAGATCAAAAAAGAACAATCGGTTTCTCAATATGATGTAAGAAACAAAATTGAGAAATCTAGACAGTCTAATACTTTTGGATAAGGTGTCTAGCAATATTGTTAGTAATGTAAGTTTGAACAGTAGCCTGGGTGTACCTAAATGCTTGCAGAGAGAAAATGAGTGGCAACAGCCAGTCCACTTTTCTTTAGGTGAAAAAGTACAGTTGTATAAGTAAACTTCCTGTAACACTTGATATTCTAATAGATCACTGTTACAGCAGCCAAAGCTATAAGAGTTATACTCTTTCCAAGGACATGACCTCCAGCCAACTTTCAAAGCTTTAGGCCACCTTCTATACACCTAAACTATTGCTGGCATGAGCCATATAAAAAGCAATTTTGGTGCCAAAAACTTTCAGAGCTTTCTTGCCTTAATAAAGGAAGATACTAAGCCAACTAAGGGGGCAGGAGGGAGAGGACAGCTACTTCAACAGTAATCTAATAGACTATCTACTGTTATGGCACATTTACTTACATAGCTGTTCCATGTTCAACAGTTGGATCACTGTTGCAGTAGCCTAAGCTATATGGGTAGATCACCATAGCTTATAATGTATATGGAGGAAGAAAGGAATTCAAGATTTCCTGGGAAATGGTCCTAGCAAAGCCTGTTCTGGACCTGGAGAAAGAGTTCAGATTGCAATGTTTTCTGAAAGTATGTACAGAGGACCACGGTGCTGCTTCTAGAATATGTCTAGATTCTACCCCTTTCCACAAAGCCTCAGATACAGCCAAAACCATGGTAGAATGGTCTCTAACCCTGCCTGGAAGTGGTTTATCATGGAGGAGGGCATACAAAATAAACAGCACGAAACAAACATTTCAAAACTGTCTTTTTGACAAAGGTTGTACTTTTTTCTTGCTTTCATAGTAGACACAGCTGAGTAACTTTCCTGGAAGGTTTAGTTCTGTTTGAGCTGCCTGTGGACATTCACAGTATGTAGAATTCTTTCTCCCTTCTTTTATTTACAGGATTTGTGAAGAACAGAGAGAGAGATTAATGATCTGGCTAAATTTAGACTCTGAAACCACTTCAAGTATAACAGGAGTATCCGTTGTCAAATAAATGCTGTCCTTACGGAAAATGAGGTAGGGTTGGCTTGATTTAAATTGTTTGCAGCTCCTACACCCTTCAAGCAAAAGTCAGAACAATGAGCAACTTCAGTCAGCCTGATGAGTTGGGTCAAATGGAATAAGTGTCAGCTTCACTTGCACAAAGTTAAGACCCCAAGAAGGAACCACCCGTTTTCTAAGTGGACAAATATGCAAGACCCCTTTCAAAAAGTGCTTGACTTGAGAACAGGTAGAATGAGAGAAGATCTAAGGGCAGACAAGCAGAAATAGTAGGAGTAATTAATCTTGATACATAATGAGAAAGACCAGATGATAACTCACACAAAATCTAGAACCAGGGGCAACACTGCCTTAAAAGGATCCTAGTTCTTAGAATGGCAACAAGTAGAAAACATTTTCCATTTGCACATATATGACTTTCTATTAGCTGTTTTTTTGTCTCCTTTAATACCTGCCACACGTCCTTAGAAAAAGGGTGGCTAAAAGATATCAAAACTCCATCATCCTGGCAGTCAGATGAAGTATTTTCAAGCTGAGGTGTAGCAAACAACCCCTAAACTGTGTAAATTCAGTCTGTAGTAATGCTTGTGGTAATTGCATTTGGTCAAGTTCAAAACAAGGGAGAACCACTGTTGCCTGGATCAAAAGGGAGTCACCATCACTATCTTTAGAGAATCCCTCAGAATCTTTAGAAAGACACTACAAATCAGTGGAAATGGAAAAGAATACAGGAACACTCCCATCCATGAGAATGAAAAGGCATTTGTCTTTCAGGCCTGTTTGCAAGGAATCATGGAGCAGAATTTCATTAACTGTCTGTTTAAAAGGAGGCAAGCAGATCAACTTGAGGTGAGAGACCCACAGATGTAGTTTCCATTTGTGAGGGTCTGTCCTGGTCCTGCTGAGCTTGTCTTTTACAATATGTTGCTCTGAAAGAATGTATGAAGCCTGACGAGTCTAACTGAGCTAAACTGCTACCTCCCAGGCAGCTAGAGCAAGTCTGAAAAGGGGATAAGATATAGTACCCCCCTGTTTATGTACCACATCATTGTGGTAAAGTCTGCGATACCCTGCAGAGGTCATAGGGTCCCACAGATGATTAAGGCCTTTAAAGCACTGATCACTGCTAACATCTCTGACATTTTTGTGCTTTTGCCTGTCCTTCGAGTTCCACAGACCTTGAACTTTCACTCCTTTTGAAACTGCTCCCTAAGCAAAGTCCGAAGCATCTGTTAAGAAAGACTGGGGAGGGTGCTTAAGGGAGAAAGGCTGACCTGGGTTGAGATGTAAATGACCTACTCACCAAAGTAACTCCCTCTTTAGAAATCCTAGAACTGGAATCTGAACAGGTAAGGGGTTTAGATACTGAGTCAGCACTGATCTGAAGTATCACTGAGTTCTTCTCAACTGAAGTCCAGCAAAGGGAATCATGATAACCACTAAGGTCTTGTGATAACCATAAAGGTCATGAAACACAGAATCTTGAGAAATTACCTTGCAGATACCTGAGATTGGATGGAGAAGTCAAGAAAGATTTCCTTGTGTTGTACCATGTCTACTGGATGAAAGGGTGTTTCCAGGGACAAATGTGGATGACACCAAAATAAATAAATAAATAAATAAATAGAGTGTGAACAGGAAGGGATAAGAAATGATTTTTGCAAGTTCAGCTGAAACTCCAAACTGAGCAGGAGTTTCATGACTAATGTCACGGAAAACTGATCACTGGATAAACTGTCTGCAAATGAGACACTAAAACAAACATGGAAACATGATTGTTTGTCTTGAAGTCTGCAGTAAACAATCAAAAATCTTAAAAAATGGAATATGATGCTAAGAATCTTTTAAGTCCAAAGTTAACATGAAGTTGCAAGCAGATATAATAGGTTATAAGACCTGAAGGGAAAATATTTTAAAATTTGGAATCTTGACAACTGATGGAGAAAAGAAAGGTCAATCTTCTTTGGCACAAAACAAATACTTGAATAGAAGCCTTTGTTCATTTGATCTGGGGGTACAAGTTCTACAACCCCCTCCCCCACCCGAGCCAACATCTTCTCTTAAGACACAGGAAGTAGAGAAGTCTGGTTTTCGGAGGCCCTTATAACAGGTGCTGGAACTCCCCCTGCCATCTGTATAACTACTGGATAAGTCTCACTCTCAGAACCCACTTATCTGAGATAATCTGATGCAACAGTGGACGTTGAAGGCCTAGATTGAAGAAGAGACTTGTAGAATTAACAGGGTGGGTCTGGGGAGAAGAAGGGGTCAAATATAGTCAGACTTTTTGGACTGTCCTTGGTGGAAGCCCACCCCTTTTCCCCTTTTTTTGAGCCTCATTTTCACAGCTTTTAAATTTTTTTTATTAAAAGTTTTCTGAGACTGTTTACACTATTTTCTTGGAAAAGGATTCTGAAAAGAAAGGAAGGAAGATTTTTACTGAACTTTGAAAAGGAGGGTTGAAAATTCTCAGTAACCCACTGAATCAATTTCCCTCTCATCAAACTGTTTAAGGAATTTAGCAGCACAGGGCCAAATAGCACATCTTTGTCCAGAGAATAGTTTAAAACATTAGCTTTAACATCTTCTGCTACAGTTTTAGAACATAACCAACCTAATTTTATCATAACAGAGCCAGCAGCTGCAGCTCTGGAAACAGCATCAGCAGAACCATAAGAGCAATTTAAAGAGAGATTAGATACCAGTAAATCAGACAAATTAAGGGATTTAGTGAAGTTTTAATCTCAGAAGTAAAATGTTTAACAGTTACCTTTCTCGTATTCTCAAAAGAAGCCTGTAAAAAATTAATATACAAGCCAAGCATTTCAAACTTATGAAAGTTAATGAAGCAAATCTGTCAAATGTTTGCTCATCCTTGTCAGAGGGAATGGAATTAGTATTCACAATATGTTCAGCAATATAAGGTTTAAATAAAGAAATTACTGCATGATGTGATTTGAGATTAACAAACAGGAATTTACATGGGAAAAATGTTTTTTTTTTCATTCTGATCCCACTGACATAAATCCCTTATTTTATTAACTGTGTCAGAAAAAGATAATTCTTCTGGAAGAAAATTTGAAAAAAAGACTTCCCTCAGAATTGAAATCTTCAATTTGAGGAGAATAAACTGAAGAATCACTCCCACATCACCTACCTCCTTCATTTGATTGGGAATCCATTGTGAGGTTGGGAGGAAAATCAATTATTCTGCTTTTTCTATTAAGCTGGATTTAGCAAATTAAAAGCAGAAAGTAATCCATTAGCAATTCTTCCCTGTCCACAGTTAAAGATAGAGGAGTAACATTTTTAAGTGGAAGATTCCGAAGAAAGGGACAGACCCATGACAGCAGTACTAGCCTGGAAATCAGGTACATTACCCCAGCTAAGCAGTAAAGCTTCACTTGCTTCTTCACCTGTGACAGGCAAAATTGGTTCCCCCATGTTTGGTAAAGGTAACCCTACATCTACAGAGGATATGGCAATCTCCTGGTTCTTAGTGGCTTCCTGAGGAGCTAAAACAGAGAAACTAGGAGCAAAACATTAGTGGTGTGAAATACAAACTTTGGTTACAGCAGACTCACCCAACAGGGACTAAAGCAGTGATGGAGCCAGCTGGACATCTAAACACTTCACAGAAACTTTCTTTTACTTGTGGATGGGGGGAGAGAGCCACAACAGCAGACACTGACAGCTGCTCCATGTTCAAGCCAAGAAAAAGACCTCTCAAGCATTTGGTGCATTCTGAGTGCACAAGTAAAGCTTCTTACAGGAAAAATAAGATTCTGAGTCAAACATTTACTGTGACAGTCCTCCAAAGCACAAAAACCCTTCCCCGGTCGCACTTACTCTATCTACACAAAAATGTAGAAAAGTCAATAAAAAAGCAGCAAAGTAAAAATCCATTCAGAAGCATAAAGTAAATATATTTATACAAGAAAAACATTTTTTTCACATAAAAATGTCATAATGGAAGGTTTTCCGCAGAAGAGGACTTATCTGCCCAGCTCTGAAAGGATCTCTATCAGACCATCAGTTCCACGAAACCTGCAGAGGCAAAGCATTTCAGCAGCAGGAAAGCTCTGAAGGTTTTTGTCTTTTTATAGGTATCTCCTTGAGCCAATGACAATTTGGGTGTGTGAAAGGTACTCTAAAGCTTTGAAAGCTGGCCAGTGGTCATATCTTAGGTAAGGCTATAACTTCATATAGCTTAGACTACAGCAAAAGTAATCTAAATGCTGAATATAAGGGGGTTGTTTATGGCCTGCAACACCAGTACCCTTGTGGATACCACAAACTGTGCTGGGCTGCTAACCTGCTATGAAAAAAAAGTAATCATTCTACCCAGTCAGTAACTGGGCCCATTGTTAAAATGCGGGTTGACCAACCTATGAAATCACTTTTGCATGCCTTTGAACTAAATAGGAAATGTCAAGGTATGTTCTGCCCTGCAGTGTGATTGTTTGTGATTGTGCTGAACAGGCATAAAGAAATGGGTAACTGATTTACCTCAGAGAGTGATGGAAAAATAGAAAAAAGAAAGCCGAATTTATTTATCCTTGCATATTGTCAGAGACATTCTATTTTTTAATCTGTTTTCACTCCCTAGTCAAAATATATGCAATCATCTCTTTAAAAGGCTCTCTGTTACCCATATCATTCCTTCAAGGAACACAAATCAAACATCTGCAGACTACAGCAATGCCACATTGCAGAAGCTGGGGAGGATTGTTATGGATCTAAATGACAGATATGTTCTTACAATATCTGCTGATCTAAGACAGGACCTTCTGTAACAAGTCAAAAATTGAGTTCATCATCATCAGCCACAGTTTAGTGCTGTTTAAGTTCACATATGCAGGAGTGTGCAAGCCAAGTGTAGCTGCAGTTTATGACATCATATAATGACTACATAAGCAAATCTAAGCTCCGATTCCACCAGTTTGCCTCAAACCAGTAATGAACATCAGAGCCTGATTAACAAGGGGACTGTGGAGCTGTAGCTCCAGTCCCATGTGTCTCATATAGGCCCTGGAGCTTCTATTCTCAGTTTAAAGTCTGAAATCCTGAGCTGTTGTCACACTAAATAAATAGGCCCCTTATAATTTTCAGTTCCAGGGCAATGAGGCCCATAATACAGCAATTTCTTGCAAATCAAGAAAGGACAATACCGATTTGACAGTTATTCTACTAGCAGGTAATACAGAAGTAAGCCTAGTTCTGTAATGCAGAGGGATGAAGCCCTTAGTGTGCCACAGACATTTTATTTTTTAATCTATTTTCACTCCTCAGCACAGCCAGGCAGGAATGGGCATGAATGAAAGGGAACCACTTCTCATGCTTGAGGAGAGGGGACAGGGCTGCTAGGTGGCAACATCTCTTGTGGAAGTGAAGGATGGACCAGCGAGAGCAGCCCGCTGTATGTTCCCCTCCAGTTCTGCAAGCCAGGCATTTGCAGGGATGGTAAGGCTCAGAAGAAAATTCTCAAACTACCCCTAATGGCTATGTAAATGATAGTCCCTCCTGACAGACCCACACTATGGTGATGCGAAATGAATGGGCGGATTGGATGGGGTGAGGCTTATCATCAAAAGGTAGCAGGGGCAAATAGTGCTAAAAAGGAATACACAAGCATATATCTGCCTAACTTGCATGGATTTCCAACAGCCGATGCTCGATGGTGAGGATAACAATAAGCTATATGAGGCCCATAAAGGAGGCCCCCCCCTTTGTATATCAACCTATATAATAAGAATGCATCAGTTACAGCTAGCATCAGGATCCATCATGATGAGTCTGCAATTAAGATAAATCCAAAGCAGTAAATCCACTATTGTAACAGAAGGAAGAGGACAACCCAGGGACCAAGGTACAAAAGGCGGAGTTGTACAGTACTTCTCCTGGACATGTTGTTGGATAGTGATGTTTGTGAAACAGTGAGATAATGACCAAACATCCATGGTACAGATCTCAGCAATGCTGCCATTCTCGAAGCAAGTACTGTAGGCAGTCAAGTCTCTAATGTGGTGGCTTCTGACCACAACATTTCCAAACAGGCAGTTCACTTGCCTGATGGAAACTGAAAATGCAGCTAAAATGGGTTTTTATTAAAGACTGTCAGCTTTTCCCTCCTTACAGCAAAGGAGGCAAGCAACTATTCAGTCTTCCTAAACAAATGCACATGTTTTAGGATGTACTTCAACTTCTGTGCACGTCCGCTGTATGACAGGCTCTTGTTCCTCAGGTTTCCACCTTGGCAAAAAATCAGAGAGACGAACTGACCACGTCAGAGACAATTCAGAAGCCTGTTTTGGGAAAAAAAATATGTTGGTCTTGTGGAACACCCAGTTGCGGTAAAAGTCCATATACGGTTCTCTACACATAGGACTGCAGCTCTGAGATTATGTAAGCAGTGGTGATGGCTACTAAGAAAAATGTTTCACAACAGTTTCATCTTCAACACTAACAAGACTGGAATTAAATAAGGAAAAGGCAAGCCTGCCTCTTAAATAATTCAGATCCCACAAAGGGGAAGTCTTCAAAAGTGAACTGAGATGCAAAATGTCCCAGATGAACACCATGCTGAGCAGCAGTGAGCAGTTTGCTAACAATAAACTCTAAGAGAGGTTTACGGATGCACTTTGCATTACTTTGACAGAGGAGATACAATAACAATGGACTGCAGTTTGAGAGTTCAGCACAGTCATCCTGTTATGAAAAGGGATATTACAGCAGTCTAAGTAACTCAGAATGTAGCACATTCACCTGTGGTGCAGAAGACTGGGTTCTATTCCCACACCATGTAATTGGGTTAATCTTCCAATACTGACACTACAGTGCAGCATAACTGTAGTGCTGTACTCCTGTGTGTGTCATCCTTTGGATAAGATGTTAAATTGAGGGCCCATCTGCATGAGTTTGTGGTAGCTCTGGTGGATGTAAATGATCCCACTGCACTTATCGAAAAGAGAAGGGCTGCTTTATCAACATTTAAATTAGCTTTATACCTTATAAAAACAACTTTAAATCAATTATTTACAAACTGATTTTTTTACAGTCATACTGCAAATTAAAGACTGTCAGCTTTTCCCTCCTTACAGCAAAGGAGGCAAGCAACTATTCAGTCTTCCTAAACAAATGCACATGTTTTAGGAAGTACTTCAACTTCTGTGCATGTCCGCTGTATGACAGGCTCTTGTTCCTCAGGTTTCCACCTTGGCAAAAAATCAGAGAGATGAACTGACCAGATCAGGGACAATTCAGAAGCCTGTTTTGGGAAAAAAAATTATGTTGGTCTTGTGGAACACCCAGTTGCTGTAAAAGTCCATATATGGTTCTCTACACATAGGACTGCAGCTCTGAGATTATGTAAGCAGTGGTGATGGCTACTAAGAAAAATGTTTCACAACAGTTTCATCTTCAACACCAACAAGACTGGAACTAAATAAGGAAAAGGCAAGCCTGTCTCTAAAATAGTTCAGATCCCACAAAGGGGAAGTCTTCAAAAGTGAAGCGAGATGCAAAATGTCCCAGATGAACGCCATGCTGAGCAGCAGTGAGCAGTTTGCTAACAATAAACTCTAAGAGAGGTTTACGGATGCACTTTGCATTACTTTGACAGAGGAGATACAATAACAATGGACTGCAGTTTGAGAGTTCAGCACAGTCATCCTGTTATGAAAAGGGATAATATTACAGCAGTCTAAGTACCTCAGAATGTAGCACATTCACCTGTGGTGCAAAAGACTGTGGGTTCTATTCCCACACCATATAGTTGCGTTAATTTTCGAATACTGACACTACAATGCAGCATAAGAGCAGTGCTGTACTCCTGTGTGTGTCATCCTTTGGATAAGATGTTAAATTGAGGCCCCATCTGCATGAGTTTGTGGTAGTTCTGGTGGATGTAAACGATCCCACTGCACTTATCGAAAATAGTAGGGCTGCTCTATCAACATTTAAATTTGCTTTATACCTTATAAAAACAACTTTAAATCAATTATTTACAAACTGATTTTTTACATTCATACTGCAAATTATTTAGAAGTTATCAATACTAAAGACCTTAATTAAATATTTCAGATTCTTTTTTTTTATATATTTACCCTCTATCCTCCCACCCTTTTTTCTACAACCATCTTCTTACTTCAGCTAATATGTCATCCTCTTCCATTTTCTTATTATATAAGAAATCCTCACTTTTTTCCCCAAAACACCCATACTGCCACAAACAGTACTTTATCTCGTTAATCAATATCACATTTCCTTACTTTATCATACTTTCCATGTAATATCATATTCATATTTAGACATTTAAATCCTTCTCATCTTTATCCATTTTTTTAAGTCTTCACAAAATTCTTTATTCTTTTTGCAATCCAAAAAACAATGTTTTGTTGATTATTCTTCATTATGTTCAACATATTTTCTTTCCTCCATCACCTTATATGTCATTTTCCCTTTCATGTGCAACCTATGTAATACAAATTTTCCACAAAAATTCCTCTGCTTCATAAAAAAATTCAAACGTTTTTCTTCTGTCTTTTATTGCCTATTTTTCTTCTTTTAATTCCTTCCATGTATACACTATTTTTTCTAAAATCATAGTATACCATTCTTTTCCCATCGACCTCACTTTTTAACATTCATAATGTTAGTTATTTTTCTTCCGTCTTGTCCCTCTCTGTCTTTCTTTTACCATTTTCATTACCCAAAATAAATGGATAGATGATAAACCCACAACTGGACGTTATTTTAATTCAAACCACATACTACTTTATTATAAATTATCTTCTTAATGAGTTCAGCCTTGAGCCCCAAATGAAACTTTGTCTCTAATAACTGTTTTTCTACTGAGATGGAAACATATATAATTCTCCCTAAATATACTGTTTTTTTCCTAAAACATTAAGTTTTGACCATAAATAATTTTTTCTGAAATGATAAATAAAAACTTTTTCACCAAACTAACAATTTTATTTGTTCCCGTACCGCTCTCCATTGACTTATTACACTTTCATACTTAAATGTAAGTCACAAAATCTTTATTTCCCTTCTTGTGAAATATATCCCATTTATTTTTTTATCTAACCAAATCCCTTAGTTTTAATTTTGTTTAAATACAATCCAGCTTATTTTAACAGCTTTCTGATCCTTATTACAACCTCACTTTTCCATCCCTTGTTTTTTTCTTAGAACTAAATCATATGCATATGTCATATATATTGGTAATATAAAATTTTGTTCCATCTCACAACCTGCCTCCCTCATTTCATACATGCATGTCTGTACCATTCCATTCATTAATAATATAAATAAGCACATACTCATTGGGCTTCCCTCGTTTACTCTTCCACTGATAATTATTTTTTCTATCCATCAATTTATCATAACTTGTACCCTCAAAATGTCATAACATTTAATATTTTCTCCTATACAGTATGCCTATAGAATCTGCCACATTGCTTCATGGCTCACTTTATCAAAGTCAAAGTCATTATTTTGACTTTATCAAAGGCTCTAGCTACTTCATATGCTATCAGACTTGCTTCTTTATTTTCTTGTAGCGTTGTTACCTCACAGCAAGAGGTTCTCCCATTCGATTCTCGACGTGGCTTGGGAGTGCCTTCTGTGTGGAGTCTGCATGTCATCCATGTGGTTGGGTAGCATTCGAAAGACAAGCGTGCGTAAATGGGCATGCCTTCGTTGAAGGTTGGGCGTCCAGCTGGCACCTCAGCGTTACGTAAAAAATCTATTGCCAATCATTAGCGGACCGGAGTTCCTCTGTGGCGACCCCTTACCAGGAAAAAGCCGAAAGACAAACATTATCTCTACTACTTTTCTCACTATAATTAACACTTCATTCACCACTCTCCCTTTTATACCATAAATTTCTTCTACTATCTCATCAAATATGTTCTCTATTCTTTACTGCAGTATTTTCATAAATATTTTACAGTCAGTGTTCCCTGTTGCTATAGCCTTCCAACTTTTTCTATATTTTTTCATCCTCTCCACATAAATTTTACCACTCTACCACATCTTTTTAAAAAACCTTCTTTTTAGTCTTTCATTTCCTTATAGTACTCTTAACTTATACCACCTACTCCTGACACTGATTCTTTCTTACTTTATCACCTTCTCTATTTCTTCTATTGTTATATCATTGTCTAAAGAAAAAAAATATTTGCAATTTTCAGATTGTTTTTTACTTTCTATTCATCTTGGCCATCCATTTTCTTTTTCATACACTTTCCCTACAACATTTTCTCTTACCTCCATAACAGCGTTGTTTGTACTTTATATTTCTTTTGCCATCTGAGACAGCATCCATTCTTCCTACTCTCATTCTTGTTTCTTTTCCTAAATAATGGGAAACTGCTCTTTCTTTTCAGAAAAAATCTTTGCCTATTTATCATTTCCACTTTTTCTCTCTAATTTCCCTTATTTTGTCACTTCCTTGCTCTTTCTCAGAATTCTAACAAAAATGTCATTATATTTCATATTATTTGTTTTAATTCTTCCTTCCACTTCTAAATATATTTTGTATACTTATGCTTTTACACTACCCACCCCATGTGTACAATTTTTAAAAAATGGTGTTGCTGTCATGATATTTCAATAATATAGCTTTTTCCCGTCACTTCTTCCTTTTAAGCTTTGCAGTTAAATTGCTTTATACTTTTTCCCTCCTTTATTATGTTGCTGTCTTCTCATATTCTAGCCTATACAGCTCTATGATCTGAAAACTCTGCCATCAGTACTCCTGTTATTTATTTTATGTCTGTAAAACACACAATATAATCAATTTCAGTCTTAAACTCTCCTTCTATATGTCCATTCTCTATTATTTGCTTCTTTTAAATATCCACATTTTATTAATTCCCTTAACATTTTAATATCCTCTGCCATTTTTCCATTTCTTTCCTCAGGTTACAGTTAAACCCTCATTACTGTCATGCTCGACATATTTACAAACACACTTGTTTTTATTTCTTCAAACATCTGTTTTCTCTCCGTCATATATGAGAATTAGTATTAATCTTATAGATTTTTGTCTCATACCACCCATCACTACGTTTCCTGGTATAACTATTGAAACAGATAAAATTCTTATTTCTTCATTTTTATAAGAATTCATATTCCAGAACTTGTCACATTTCCTAACAACAAAGCAATTTGCTTCATTCCCCACCACCACCCTACCCATACTGCATGGATTCTTTCTATTTTTTTTCTTCTTAATTACATCTGGAGTGTAGCATGCAAAAACCACCCATTTTTATTTTTACAATGTAAAAGGGGTTACTGACACTGCTTTGACATCTTTGGTATTGCACATATTATGGCATTTCTTGACTGTCATATGCAGCATGAACTAGTAAGGAAATGCAGAATAATGCATGTCTGGGAGAATGCAAGAGACCTTCCTTTTCCGTTTGCTAGGACAACTATTCATCAGCACAGAAAGCCATTTCACCAATAAAATTCTGATACAGCTACAGGATATTTTGCATGACATGGCTACAAATCATGAGAGAAAAATAACACTTTGTCGATGATAGAGATTGCCCAGAAAGGAATTCTAAAATGCAGGCCTTTAACAGTAATGCCCATATCTACAATCCTTTGCTAAAGAAGGCATGACGCGATGAAAGTATCTGACCTTTACACTGCAATGCCCATGAGTGTCCTAACTTAATGAGGACCAATATTTATTTACACTGAATGCTCTCAGCAATGGATATTTCCTTGCTGTGATATTCCTTCAGTGGTAGTGTGATCAATTTTGGATTGCCAAGTCTTGGTGAATGTTTTATTTCAAACAGGCTAAGCACAGCAGTGAAAATGAAGCTAATGAAAGCTGCTCAGTTCAGTCTGTAATATTTTGCTTTACACTCTCTCTTATTCTGTGGTTTTCAGATGTGCGCATTTTATACTTTTGATTTAGGGTCTTATTAATTTCCTAATACTGTAATATATGACTGACACTCAAGTACCTGGAACTGTGTGTGGATACAAGTGCACGAAGTATGTTACTGTTGAGTGGCAACACATTCTGAAACACTTAATAAAATGTAGTTAGCAGCATAATACATATAGCAATAAGACAAATTCAGCACCACCTGACCCTCACCAGGGAACAAAGGGCTGACAGAGGTACATGTGTAGGAAGGAATGGGCTGCAGGGTTCTTGTGTAGCCCAGGAATACCTAGCTGCCATTCTGCCAGAAAAAATGGGCTGACTGGGTGAAAGTAGAGGAGCCATTGAATAATGTTCAGGGGGGGGGGGGGGTGGCAAAATACGTAAATAAAAATGTACTAAGTTTGAGTACATTGGGAATGCTTGGCTACATCGTCTCTGTCATCCTCATATCACCTGATAAGGCCATTTCCAAAGGGTAGGTATATAAAAGAAAAAAGTGCCACAGACATTCTCTAACCAAACCATTTAGAAATCTCCAGCAAATCATTTGTAGAAAAGGAATTACACTACAGAATAAGGAACTAGCTGGTCTTTCATTTACAAAGCAGGCAATACAATATGTGCACAGACTATACATTATCAATGAAAGGGATGCTTATCCTATTTCACACCTAGTGTACTATCTACTATATTTGCTTACCTATATTTAAGCCAAAGACTTTACAAGGACCAATTATTCAGACTACGTTGCAAGAAGTCATGATACTTAATTGAGTATCTTAATTATCCCAGCTTTATATTCTATAGTGTTAAATACTAATTGTACAAACCAATTTATATTTAATGTTGTAATCTAATAATGTACCAAGATTTTTACTTTGCTCATTCAACTGTCTACTGCAACTCTTGCATAATTATGTACTTATCATGCTGATCTATTCTAGTGTATGTATTGTACAATTGATCGTATAGTTCTTCTACCCAGGCCTTCACTGAAAATGGGCTCACCGTGGCCCATCCCGGGAAACAAATGCAAATAAATAAAAAAACTAAATAGTGCAACGGCAGAATTACTAAAGTTGTTGTGTCTTTCGGCTTTTTCAGGTTAGGGGTCGCCACAGCGGAACTCCGGTCCACTAATGATTGGCAGTAGATTTTTACGTGCCGAGTTGCCGGCCCTGATACACAACCTTCAATGAAGGTACGCCCATTCAAGCATGTCTCCACACAGAAGACGCTCTAGCTGAGAATCGAACAGGACAACATCTTACTGTGAGGCGACAACACTACCGCACGTGTGCTAAAATGATTAGCTTTAAAGTGTAATCAAGTTGTCAAATTCTGCATTAACTATCAGCAGCACTTAACTCTCTCACAAAAATTTAGTAAAAGGACACTGCAATAGTCAAAGCTCAATGTATCAACTGCATGGGCAACATTATTGGCAAATCCTTAAACCAGAGCAAATGTATCATCGGAGAGATATTCCAAAGAGGAAAGGAAGCATATGTCACTACTTGACAGACATTTAGTGAAAGAGAGGTCACTATTAAAAATGATTCCTAAAAACTCTTTGGACAATAATAGATAACATTTAAACCAAACTATGCAGGATGAGAGTATCTGTAATAGAATTCCCAGAGGAGCAGCTGATTGGGACTTAAACTGCTTAATCTTCCTGTTGGCACAAAATCATGGTGCTCTGTTGTGGATAGCTCTCCTTTCCCCACTGTTCCATGACTGCGGAGAGAGAGTGTGTGTGTGTGTGTGTGCGTGTGCTACAAAAAAAAAAAAAAAAAAAGAAGAAACTGCTAAGGACAGTGTGATCAGTTACAAAAAGAGAAACTGAGCTGTGTGTGATCTGTATAGAAATGAAACTTCAGCCCGTATCTCTCCTTATGTACTCTTTTACAAGCAACATACAGGCAGCAAACTACAGGTCACAATACATATCCCGATGTATTTTACAACTCAAATGACGAGAAAATACAACAAATTACAACTCAGTGACTAATGAACCTCATATAGTTGCATGTTTTCACTCATGTGTTTTACATCTTCGTGTATTTATCTGACTCAGGCTTGGGTTGTGACTGAAAAGTGTACTTGGTCCAGCTCACTTAACAGTTAAACTTAAATTAGTAAAAAATAAAATGATTAAACAAAAACAAATCAGTTAAGACTCCACCCTTCATCCCAGTTCCACTGTAACCTCTCAAATGACCCATGGAAGTACTGTGGGTCACTACATTAAATGCTGCTATCAAGTGCAGTACAACCAGCATGGATCCTAATCTTTGGTCTTTAGCAAGGCAGAGCAGCAACTGTTATTTTGAGAAAATCTTCTGTCATACTGTGACACCTTTGAAAGCCACACTGAAAAATCTCATATATCTCACATTTGTCTAAGATATGCATATTGACAAGCCACCACCTTTTTATATACCTTATATAAAACAAGAAGCCTATAACAGTTAGCTAATAATTATATAGATGAGTCTCTGAGGTAAACTTTTTCAAAACAGCAGTTACCACTTCCTTGTTCAGCAAGAAATGCCCAAAGATAATCTCTGTGCCATAAGAGTAAGTAGGCTGGATCCTCGTTTGAATCTATAATGTGCTGGGCACATACATGGAACTATTTTCATTACGTCCATAATAACAAGTAGTCTGAACATTATAGAAATGCTCACCACATTGGTCCTGATCAGTACAAATGCCTGCTTTCATGGGGCTAAGCTTGTCAACAATTAAAATAAATTCAGGGACTTCCACAATGGCTGCATACGTCAGCTCTCTCTGTATGAAAACAAAAACAAAAAAAAAGGAGTGCCACTGAAACTGATTTTTGGGTAAAATTTAGTTACTGGCTAGTAAGTACAATGCCTAGAAGTCAGCAAAGAATAAATCTGGAAAACCTGAAAGAAAATCAAACAGAAAAGGTGAAGATAAAACACTGTCTGGGAAGGATTCTGCAGCTGTTCAGCAAAAAGCAGTTTAAGCCTCAGCTTTGGTTCAGTAGATGGCTTCCAGTACTTTAGAGGGAAAATTAAATCAAATTTATTCAGATGTGATTAAAATAAATGAAACACTGAAGGAATATGACACCTCAAATAACAAGACTTGAAAAAACAGAAGGAGCTTTAACTAGCTGTTCAGATGAATTGATAAAACTGCAAAAATCAGAGGATGAAATGAAAAAGAAACAAGATGAGTATGAAGCATATTAAGATGAGCTATTTAAAAAACAGAGTTAGAAGACAGATCAGGCACAGAAAACCTGGGATTTTCCACTGTACCAGACAAACTGGAAGGAAAAGACTGTATTAATTTTATAAATAACAAATAAGTAAATGGACTGTTGTTCCACAGCAGGTTTTGTTAAATGAAGGGGCACATCAAGGGAATACTCGAAAACTGGGTATGAGAAAGCATCCAAGACCCATATTAGTAAAGATGCAATCATACCAGCAGAAGGAGTTGAACCCTGACAAAACTGTGGCAGAAGGTCAAAGTATTAAAAATTGGAGACAGCAGAGTGTTTATATAAATAATTATTCACTGTAAACAAGGCAGAAGTGAACAAATTTATCATAGAAACCAGTGAATGTCAAAAGGCAGGTGTGACAGTCAAGCTGCTGTATCCACCCATACATTTTTTTAAGTGTTTTTTCTTGGAAGATCAGTCATTTTTGATGCAGAACAAGTTAAGGAAGAAATAAAAAAAAAAAATATGCAACAAAAATGAGCCAACAAGCAGAAGGAGATTCTGCTTCTCATTTTTCTAATAGTAAGGTTCATACAGAGACTTTGCCAATGAAACATTTTCCAGTGTTACAAAGTAAAATGCTTGAGAGATAGAAAAAAGCACCGGAGTTGACTAGAAAAATCATGAGTAGCCTAGACATGAACCAGAGTCTGGTGTTGGGAGATGGAGATGAACAGGAAGAAGGCCGGCAACACTGAAATTAGTGAATAGGAGACTATAAAGCATCAATCACATCTGTGAAAGCATAAAACATCTTGAAGAAAGTTGTGGTGGCATTATTACCTAAGGACAGTAAAGACCCCTCAGACCCAGCTTTATGCAGACCCATTTCAATTTTAAACCATGAGTATAAAGGGTTTATGTATATACTAGCTAAAAGAATGGCAAATGTGTTGCCACACTGGATAGATATGGATCAATGTGGTTTTGTGGAGGGGAGGCAAACATTTGACAACATTAATAGTACAATGATGATGATCCAGAGGGAAGGAGAATGTAAGAAAATATCACTCTTGGTGAGTCTTGATAAATAGAAAGCATTCAGCAGTTAGCTGGGCTTGAGCAGGGCAATGGAAGCATTTGCATTCCCTGATAGAATCCATCCATCGATCCTCAACCCCTTTTTCCCATTTTTGCACTAGTGTCAGGTTGTCATTTCAACAGTGACAATCATCTTGAGCCAAGATTTACACTGCCGGGTGGCTAGCCCTGCTGCAGTATTTCATCCATACCATTCGCTCAAACTCGCACCTATGGCCAATTCAGAGTGTTCAATCCACCTACTGCATGTCTTTGGAGTGTGGGAGGAAACCAGAGCACCTGGAGGAAACCCATGCAACTGGAGGGAGGATATGCAGAGTCCGCACAGAAGGCATCCCAGACGAAAATCGAACCAGAGAACCTCTTGCTGTGAGGCGACAACACTAGCACCACCACATTTCCCGATAGAATAATAAGGTTAATTACAAGGACATATGAAGGCTCAGAGGCAAGAATTAAAGTGGGAAGGTTCATCTCTGATAAGTTGTTTTTGAACAGAGGAACTAGGCATGGGTGTCCTCTTTTCCTATTTGCTTTACATTTAGGGCCATTGGCAAAGAAAATAAGGGATACAGACATGCAAGGATATAATTGGTATGGTAATCAAGAAATGTCGGCTTTATTTGCAGATGATATTATTTTGTACCTGACAATATCCAAAAAAGGACATCTCAGTGTGGTGGAACACTTTTCAGACAGTTTCGAGTCATTTTGGGGACATAAAATTAATGAAAATAAAACAAAGGCTATAGCTCTAAATTATGTTCCCACACATGAATTGGTTCAGCAATACCCATAATTATGGAGACACGATAAGAAGAAGAATTTAGAAGTATGGATTAAAAAGGCATTATTTTATGGCAGCTAAGGATATGTGAGAAATGACTAAACAAAAGATTATACAAAAATTAAGAAACTGGAAGCTCTTGTTTCTGGATATGGATGCAAGCAGTAAAAATGTTTTTAGTCCCTTCAATTTTATACACAGGCTGGGCATTTTTTTTTATTAACCAGAGGAGAAGTTGTGGACAATAATTAATCAAGAGTTGAAGGAATTTATCTGGGAGAGGAAGAGGGCAAGAGCTAAGTGGGATTACGTTGATACTTCCAATAAAACAAGGTGGTTTAGTATTACCTGATTTGAAGTGGATATTTTAGAGCTACAAAGTTAAGTCCTATATACATAACACAAACAGAAGGTGATAATTCAAAATGGAAAGGGATGATAATGAAAGGGGGGGGGTCAATAAATAAAGACAGTGAGATTTTGGATGGAGAATCTTACGGCAAACAACAGCCATACAAAACATTACATTTCTAAAGCAGCATGAAGTATTGTAAGAAGTTAGCCAACACAAGATCAGATAAGGGAGATGTTGGATGACTGCAAGTAGGGGCACAGAAAATAGGTAACGGGGGTGGAATTTACTGGATAAAACTCTAGAAGGAACTAAGGCATTTGGAGCAAATAACTGAGAAGGAGCCACAGTGGTACAGCGGTAGCATTGTTGCCTCACAGCAAGAGGTTCTCCTGTTCGATTCTCAGCTGGAGTGCCTTCTGCATGTCCTCCCTGCGGTTGAGTGGCCTCCAAAGACATGCGTGAATGGGTGTGCCTTCGCTGAAGGTTGGGCGTCAGGCTAGTAACTCGGCACTATAAAAAAATCTACTGGAAATCATTAGCAGACCGGAGTTCCGCTGTGGCGACCCCTAACCGGGTAAAGCCGAAAAGACAAACAAATGAGAAGGAATGTTAACAGAGTGGGATGAAGCTAAAAAGACATTTGGACTGCAGGCTAGAGACTGCCTTCCCTACCAGGGATTGCTATTACAGTTGTGGCAAACTGAAGTGAATAGGGGAATCTTCAGTGAAAGACCTGTTGTGGTGTTTTTCTCTGATGAATCTAGAAAAGGAGTTGCTGTTAAAAAGGGGATAATTAGTAGGACATATAAAATATTGCACAATAACTAAAATAATCAGAGGATGTTAGAAAAGATTAGGAAGAGAGATTGGAAAAGCAATTTACAACAGAACAATAAGAGGACATCTGTATGGTTCCCAAGTATGCAAAGTCCAAAAGGTTTAGGATCTTTGCTTGGAAGAGACACCAAGCAGACTTCATAGAGTTTTTCCTCGGGTATATAGCAAATGTTGGAGGTGTGATTGGGAAGAAAGAGTTAACTGGGAACATGTTTTGGGGACGTAACGAGTTGGTAGACTTCAAAAATTCCCTACAGAGTACTCTGCCAGAAATATTGGGTGAGCAAATGGCTCTAAGGATATGACTTTTTTGAGCTGGTACACTCAATCTGAATTGCTTAGACACAATAAGGCCTTATTAAGTTTAAATCCACTGGCTGCCAAAAAGGCAAGTATTAAAAAATGGAAATCAAAGTCTAAATCAAGTGTATTTGAAGTATTGATTATTATAAAAGAGATAAAAATTGGAAGAGAGATCTTTAGAAAAGGGAAGGAGCAAACTACATACAAATAAGTGGAAATCGTGGAAACAATACATGCAGAATAATGTTCAATAGGAGGAGAGAGGTTTAAGTGAAGGCAAGAATGCAGCAGTTTCTGTAATGTTGGACTGATGATAAATAAAAAGGGAAAAGATATGTGATGTATAATGTACGTAAATGGAAAAATGTTAATATGGTTTGTTTTCTTGTACATCAGTTTGCTATCTGTAATATACTGTCCCCCTCCTCCGGACACCAAACAAGTACCCTTTACTGCATGGAGACACTGTTTTCTCTGGCTGCATATTTGACCTATCGCTCCACTACCTTATACGTCAGTTTGCTGGCTGTAATATACACTGCTCCCGTCCTATGGATACCAAACAAGGAAACCTTTACTGTGCAGAGACACTTTTTTTTCTCTGTCTACACAGTATGTATTTTTGCCGTTTTAGCTGATAAGGGAAATACTCTATTCACCATTAGCCTAACACTATCTGTGGCATGCACACTTAGCCTGTCACTCATTCTATCCCCCACCCCACCTGTTCTCTTAAATTCCACCTCAAATCAGGCCTTTTCTCACTTCCCTTCTCAACTGCTACAAAGGGAAAATAAATCAAACATTAGCATTAATCTGCAAAGTGAGAAATACTTATTTTTTTTAACTAAATGCTTGTTTTTTAATCAAATTTCTGATTAAGAATTTACCTTATCGTCCACCTCATAAGCTGGAGAAGAACTCACCTGAGTAAACAGATTGTTTTCTGTTGTGGTCTCTCCGGACTGGTTTCCCATCCCCCTCCACTAACTTTCCTGAGCGTTACCACAAATATCCTTGGAAATACAGGTGATCCTCTAAACCACTCCCTCCCCCCTCCCCTGCCTCCTCCACAGTCTATAATATGCCACTGGCTCACTGCCGCCATTTTTAAACTTAACTCTACCTACTCTAACATCCCCAGCCTGTCCCCGGCGAGGTGTGCTCGCCACGTAAGAAAGACTGCATATAGGAACTTATTAACTACCTATTGTCTGCTACTACCTTGCTAGGCTGTCTACACTGTGAATTTGCTTGTGTTTCGAGTCCTACGAAGGCAAGCCGGGCAACCATTTTTGCAGATTACAAACTGAGTATGTAGTGCTGTAATTAGGAAAGCTACTACAAATGTTAGAATTGCTATTATATAGACACTCCATAGAAATGTTTTATTGAACCTGGATTGTCTTGTTAGCCATAAATATAACAACTGCTGTGTTTATCTTGTCAGAACTGAGATCTGCTGTCTCTATGAATGACAGTTAACTATTTGCTTTAACCTGTGTAACTCAGCCATATATGACATCACTGTATCTTTTCTGAATCCTGTGTTCTGGGTTAATTTATGCCTTTTGCTAGCACCGCGCCTGCTATATATTAAGCGATTGCTATCTACCTGCAATGTACTTGTACTTTTCTGGATCTTGTTTGACTACTGTGATATACCTTAAGCTTTACCTTTTTGTCTACTGCGGGGTTTTTTTTCTCCCTGTTTAAAAGTAATACAACCCCCTCTCTCCTGTTCCTTTCAGTTTGACCTATCGCTCCACTACCTTGTATATCAGTTTGCTGGCTATAATAAACTGTCCCCCTCCTATGGGCACCAAACGAGGAAACCTTTATTGTGTAGAGACACTTTTTTTCTCTGGCTACATAGTATGTATTTTTGCCATTTCAACTAAGTGAAATACTGTATTCATCATTAGCTTAGCACTATCTGTGGTGTGCACACCTAGCCTGGTCACTCATTCTAGTCCCCCCCCCTTCTCCATCGCTTCTCTTAAATCCCCTCCCAAATCATGCCTTTTCACACTTCCCTTCTCAATTGCTACCAAGGGAAAAGAAATCAAACATTAATATTAATCTATAAAATGAGAAATACTTGTTTTTTTAACTAAATGTCCAGTTAAGTAGTTATCTTATACTCAACCTCATAAGCTGGAGAAGAACTCACCTTCAATATCTTCAGTAACAACCTCCAATCTTCCTGCACCACCTCCACCCTCATATTCTGCTCTTATCTCCTTCTCTGACAACATCACCCACCTCCAATCTATCACTCAAAATGCATTTCCCTCCACTGAAAAATGGCTAACTGATAACCAACTAATCCTAAACACAAAAAATCCAAGCTCCTATTCTTCCTTCCTAAATCTCTCTACCACCATAAAACCACCTTCACCATTCATCTGTTGACAAATTCCTTATTAAAGCAGAACCACACACCAAGCTCCACGGTACTATTATTGACGACAAACTAAAATTCTATTTCCATATTCAACACTGTATTAAAAAGACAAATAAAAAAAATGGGTCTACTCTACAGAAATAAACAATTTCTAGCCTCTGACACCAAACCCTCACTGGCACACGCTTTCCTCCTTCCCTGGCTTCTGTATGCCTCTGCTATATTTACACATCTACAATCTACCTTAATAACCACATTTGAACAAAACAATATAGCTAGATCTGCCAGTAACCAACCATACAAATTACGCTACACCTCCCTTTAAAAGGACTTCAATGGCTTGAGCTCCCCCAGTTTCTGCTTCTTTCCCAGCTATAATTCACTCACATCCTACTAAATAAATCTTTAGCCTGCCCCTCCATCACCTCTTTTGTATCCCTCTATACCCCCACTCGTACTGTCCACAGCTCAAATCAACTGCCCTTGACATTTATAAACCTAACAAAGACATAGGCAAACTTCTTTATAAAAACATGTTCTTCCAAGCCTAGAACAAACTTCCCTCAAATATCCAAAACATTAGTTGTACAAACCGCTTCAAAAGTGAACTTAAACATTACCTTCTGAATTCAAGTTCTTGCCTATGCCAAGATGCTACTTAATCACAGTCTCCCTCCCCCCCCATCTACCTCTTTCTATCCTTTAACTAGTCATCTTGTTAGGCATTTAGCCCTAATACTCTCTGTCTGGCATACAAAAAGTAACTGCTATGTCCTTGTACTTATTCTTTATGCAAATACCAACACCACAATACTATGCAAGCACTATAGTTACTTATACAATACGTAAATAGCAACACCATGATACTATGTAACCACTCTAGTTACTTATACACTATGTAAATAGCAACACCATGATACTATATAATCACTCTAGTCACTTATATGTAAAGAGCAACGCCACAATACTATATAACCACTCTAGTTACTTATACAATATGTAAATAGCAACATCATAATACTATGTAACCACTCTAGTTACTTATACACTATGTAAATAGCAACACCATGATACTATATAACCACTCTAGTCACTTATATGTAAAGAGCAACGCCACAATACTATATAACCACTCTAGTTACTTATACAATATGTAAATAGCAACACCATGACACTATGTAACCACTCAAGTTGCGTATATGTAAAGAGCAACACCACGATACTATGTAACCACTCTAGTTACTTATACACTATGTAAAGAGCAACACCATGATCCTATATAACCACTCTAGTTACTTATACACTATGTAAAGAGCAACACCATGATCCTATATAACCACTCTAGTTACTTATACACTATGTAAAGAGCAACACCATGATCCTATATAACCACTCTAGTTACTTACACACTATGTAAATATCAACACCGCAATACTATGTAACCACTGTAGTTACTTATACACTATGTAAATAGCAACACCACGATACTATGTAACCACTGTAGTTACTTATACAATATGTAAAGAACACCACGATACTGTGTAACCACTCTAGTTACTTATACACTATGTAAAAAGCAACACCATAACACTATGCAACCACTGGAGTTACTTATACACTATGTAAATAGCAACATCATGACACTATGTAACCACTGTAGTTACTTATACACTATGTAAAGAGCAACACCATAACACTATGAAACCACTCTAGTTACTTATACACTATGTAAATAGCAACACCACGATACTATGTAACCACTGTAGTTACTTATACAATATGTAAATAGCAACACCACGATACTATGTAACCACTGTAGTTACTTATACAATATGTAAAGAACACCACCACGATACTGTGTAACCACTCTAGTTACTTATACACTATGTAAAAAGCAACACCATAACACTATGCAACCACTGGAGTTACTTATACACTATGTAAATAGCAACATCATGACACTATGTAACCACTGTAGTTACTTATACAATATGTAAAGAACACCACCATGATACTATGTAACCACTCTAGTTACTTATACACTATGTAAATAGCAACACCATGATACTATGTAACCACTGTAGTTACTTATACAATATGTAAAGAACACCACCATGATACTATGTAACCACTGTAGTTACTTATACGCTATGTAAAGAGCAACACCATAACACTATGTAACCACTCTAGTTACTTATACACTATGTAAATAGCAACACCATGATACTATGTAACCACTGTAGTTACTTATACACTATGTAAAGAGCAACACCATAACACTATGTAACCACTCTAGTTACTTATACACTATGTAAATAGCAACACCGCAATACTATGTAACCACTCTAGTTACTTATACACTATGTAAATAGCAACACCATGATACTATGTAACCACTGTAGTTACTTATACACTATGTAAATAGCAACACCATGATACTATGTAACCACTGTAGTTACTTATACAATATGTAAAGAACACCACCATGATACTATGTAACCACTGTAGTTACTTATACACTATGTAAATAGCAACATCATGACACTATGTAACCACTGTAGTTACTTATACACTATGTAAATAGCAACACCATGATACTATGTAACCACTGTAGTTACTTATACAATATGTAAAGAACACCACCATGATACTATGTAACCACTGTAGTTACTTATACGCTATGTAAAGAGCAACACCATAACACTATGAAACCACTCTAGTTACTTATACACTATGTAAATAGCAACACCATGATACTATGTAACCACTGTACTTACTTATACAATATGTAAAGAACACCACCATGATACTATGTAACCACTCTAGTTATTTATACACTATGTAAAGAGCAACAACACGATACTATGTAACCACTGTAGTTACTTATACACTATGTAATGAACACCATGATACTATGTAACCACTGTAGTTACTTATACACTATGTAAAGAACACCATGATACTATGTAACCACTGTAGTTACTTGTACACTATGTAAGGAACAACACCACGATACTATGTAATCACTGTAATTACTTATACACTATGTAAAAAGCGACACTACAACACTATGCCAATACTCTAGTTTTGTTACCTTTTTTATTAACTGAAATACTAAATGATATTCTTAACCTCACATGTACTGTCATTTGCTACTAAAACCACTATTTATTCTGCATTTCCATTTTATGTAATTTTTTTTTCTGTTTACTCTCAAGTTGTGAATTTGCTTAAGAAATTTTCTGATTTTTAAATGTATGTTAATTTTGTCTTATTTTTGGAGCTTTTCCCCTCGGGTCTCCACTGAAAATGGGCCTTGACTCAGCTGGATGAACCCGGTTAACAAATGACACGTACATAAAAATAAATTTTAATGTATGTTTGTGTATGTTTTAAGTTACAATTTAATTAAGGTATTTAAAAAAAAAAGAAATAATTAAAATAAGCACACACAGAATGTGTATGTCTGTCTAAGCAACTTTCTGTGTAAGTTTTATCAGGCAGTTCCTTTAAAGGGTGAAGGTAGTTTATGCAATCATTTAATATTTTTTTGTAAAACAGTGACCCATGTGTTACATACCACTAGAGGAGTGGTAGTGAATGTGGTTTAAAAGTAAGGTTAAGTTCCAGCATTTCATGACAAAGAATATCATACGGATTGCTACATGTAGCAAAGCTGGACCTTTGCTGTGGAAAATGGCCTCATCACCTTAGGGCTACTTATTACCATGCAAAAAGGCACAAGACTGGAATTCATTGTGGTGGCAAAACTCATGCATCATGAAAAATCTATAGCAAACGTTAGCAGTGATAAAAAAAAATCTGTAGTGACTTTGCAGGCTCTAACATTATCTATGAAGAAAAAGACACTAATATAAAGTAATGTCTTGTGGCTTTGGAAACTGAACCAAGAACAAAGACTGCTTGAGTGACAGCAGTGCCCGAGGCTATAAAGAGAATTACTTTTTTATTTAATGGCTTTGGCTACTGGAGGTATTAAAATTGAGTCTGACTGCAGGCTATATTAAAAAAAAGTCAGTATTTGGCCTTTTGAGCAAGAACAATGTGCCCTGAGTTGCTGAGACTGCCACAACACGGTGATTACAAATGTGCGAAAGGCAAATGGGATGAAGCTTCTTTCTTTATTAGTTTCCTCTTCCCACAAAAGAAAAAAAAAAATCTGATGAGGTGGTGATGTGTCAAGACCCTGAGCATTTTTTTCAGTTTTTTTTCTTCTTTTTCCAGTCCTATTCAGGTAAAACATAGCTTTTCAACAGCACAGACAATGCAGAGAAACAGACAGATACTAATGGTTTTGTTCACACTAAGTAAGAATCGACCCAAGACTAAGTTACTTAGTTTATTATCCCTCCTTGAGGTGGACACTGCCATTCCACAATGACTCATGATACATCAGAGTGGGAGTAGAAGCATTTATTAAAAACAATGAATAAAAGATGCATCTCTTTACCAACGCCTAACAGCCATGAATGCTGTTTTTGCATCTACATGAATTTACTTATATGCATATAAAATATCCACACCTGTCTGTACTTCTGTATCAAGTTAATTATGAACTTTTCGTGAATAATATTTACAATGAAAACAGTATATTTACTGGATGTTTAGCAGAGCAAAGTGGGCAGGATTCAGACCACATTTCCTGAATTCTTATTGTAAACCTAGGAAAACACCAACTAACCAGCAGACCAATGGAGTTATATACTCATTCTAGTGATCTAGGTACGGTGAAGTCCCTTGTGGTACTTTGACTAGCAGCCAGGCTACATGAATAAAACAGCAGCATCAAGCCCTTCAGCATTACCTATGATAACCCAACCATGGTGCCCACAGCATACAGGAAATATCTTATTGTGGCTGCAAATGTCAAGAGCAGCAGAGGTAAATTCTAATGCATAATGGTGGGGAGTGGGAAGGGATGCAGGAAAGGATGTTGATATTACCGAAATACCATGGCAAAGAAGAAGCAATATCAAGTTGACACATTATACAGGACAATGGCCCTATGAAGCTGCTTTTATCTCAGTGAAGGTAACTGCATCTATGCAAAAATGTACAGGCTCACTGAGATTTATGCATTCAATAAAATGGAATGGTAATTGCACTGTTCACAACAATGAAATGCACATGGTTTTAAATTAAAATAAATGACTTTTTCAAAAGTTTTTTTTTTTTTTTTTAAATCTTGACTTTTATCACAGTTGCCATCACTGCAGAGATCCCTTCCCATTTAGACACCACAATGCTTAACCCCTTAAAGTGTTTTGTCATGAATTGCAGGTTCTGGTGAGTTAAATGCTGAGATGCATCTTGCCCTAATTCATTCTTATATATTATACGGACCATTCTTTTTTAATAAAAAGCTTCTTTTCATTGAAACCATAGCCCAAATAAATGTAATGTTGCCCTTAGTGACGTCACCTTGGGGATCGTCCATAGCACAGTTCTCAACCTCTTAAGTGCAAGACATCTGGACAGAGCCTGACATAATTGTGGGGACAATGGCTCAAAAATAGGGACAGCTTGACACATTTTTGGAAGGATCTGAAGTCTGAAACTTAAACATATTTAATATATTAGTAACTTAAGTCCTGAGATCATTCCAGTGACATGGCAGAAAACCACAAATTTTAAGAGGAACAGACAAAAAAATAAAGGCAAAAATCTGGACAGTTGAGAGGTACGGTTCATAGGCTTTAGTGGTCATTACTCCTTTGTAGTACGTATTTATTAAAGTCTCCAAACGCAACTCACATTTTCAATGAGCTTGTGTTGTTGTCGTTGTGTCTTTTGGCTTTTCCCGGTTAGGGGTCGCCACAGCAGAACTCCGGTCTGCTAATGATTGGCAGTAGATTTTTACATGCAGAGTTGCCAGCCCTGACGTACAACCTTCAATGAAGGTACGCCCATTCACGCATGTCTCCACACAGAAGACGCTCTAGCTGAGAATCGAACAGGACAACGTCTTACTATGAGGCGACAATGCTACCACAGCACCACCACCGCAGTGTACTGAGGTTAAAGATCACCATTAACTTTTAGTGTCATCAGCATCGGGAAAATAAACTTTAAAGGACACACCTTTCAAGTGATGAGGGGACTGTAAATGTTCACTGATCGGCCGAAGATGTACATCAGCATTTTATGCAGCCCATACTGTGGTCCAGAAGGTAAGTACATCAGCATTTTATGCAGCCCATACTGTGGTCCAGAAGGTAAGTACATCAGCATTTTATGCAGCCCATACTGTGGTCCAGAAGGTAAGTACATCAGCATTTTATGCAGCCCATACTGTGGTCCAGAAGGTAAGTACATCAGCATTTTATGCAGCCCATACTGTGGTTCAGAAGGTAAGTACATCAGCATTTTATGCATCCCATACTGTGGTCCAGAAGGTAAGTCACTGAGTTGTGACAAAACACTTCAAGTACAGAAACCTGTTGTACTCACTCCCTCTACTTGTCAGTCACTGCAGTTCACACAAATAACAAATATGTGACAAATATAGCCACCTACTTTTACACAACCTGTTGCAGTACTAGTGAGACTTAAAATATGCAGCTATGTTAAAGGATAAGCTGTAATTACTAAGAACCCCAAAGCATACTGATTGTTGCTGCACATACATCTTACAATACAAGCTCTGTGACCAGGGCTGGCCATAAGGACTAGCTAAATAAGCAGTCACCTAGGAGGCCAGTCATTATCATGGTGCACATGAAAATTCTTTGGGGTAGATGCAGGATGACTATAAATACAAAGTGCAACAGAGGTGACGGGATATTGCTAAGTCTCCCTGAAGCAATATGCTGGCTTTGTCTGTAATTTTAGCATGATTCCAAGGTCAAATATTTCATTATAACTGCATACTTCAAAAATAACTAACGATGAACATTGAACTCAGAAGATGTACCATTTTATAGCTAAACTGAGACACACCAACATGTTTAACAAAGTGGAATGACAACATCTAGGGTGTTTGAGACCTTTTTTTTTACTCCTTCACTATCAAAGGTCTTCTAAGCACATCCCATTATCTAGCAACAACAGAAACTCTGATCATTTTCTATTTAAATAAAATGTTGGTAAATGTACATGGAACAATAGGTTAGGAAGGTTTCATAAAACCAGGTGAAGCTTTCTGTATTTATAAACTACAGCTGCTATAAGCTGAGCTCCCTGAAGAACTTGACAAAATATTACATATAGTCGCCACATTTACTCCACTTGCTGGTACACAACTAAGATGATTTCTAGGGAAACCTAAGCACTAATAAAATACAGTGTAGATAAATTAAAACAGTTCAAATGAGCATCATACTCATGATAAACTGAATATGTAAACCAGTTTAAGGGAGTCGCTTCCGATATGACCAAATCATTTTGTTACATGCGAAAATGGTAAAAGCAAGCGTGTAACGCAGTTTGGCATGTGAATACTTCCTGCCTCTACTTGTTTCTCTTTTTACCAATGTTTTGAGCAATTAAAAGGACCATCTCTGCTTTCCCTAGCCTTTTGATTAATGGTGGTTTACTCATCTTAGACTAAAGGAATGCTTTGGGTATCTATCCCAATGAGGAATTCCAACCTCAGACAGGGCATTTCTAACCTGTACGTACAGTTATAGTTCTCACCACTGTTGTAACAGATGAAATTATTATTCAAAAATGAAAAGTCAATACCTCCCTTCAAAAAAGTCAATGGTATCTTTGTAATGATCCTGCATCTGTCATAAGACTACCAAAGCTTTTTCACAAAGAAATAGACTTTTAAAACATCTGCATCTCCTGGCACTGCCTTTGTACTTATCCGGGTACAGCAGACACCATCCAAATCTTACACCTGTGGAATAATGCGACTATTACAGTTCTCACAGATACAAGTTCACAATCCAGATACAGCCCTGTGGAATAATGCGACTATTACAGTTCTCACAGATATGAGTTCACAATCCAGGTACAACAAACACCACCCAGATCTTACACCTGTGGAATAATGTGACTATTACAGTTCTCACAGATGGGGCTTCACAATCCAGGTACAGCAAACACCACACAAATCTTACACCTGTGGAATAATGTTACTATTACAGTTCTCACAGACAGGGCTTCACAAGCAGCATAAGCAGTTACTTCTGCTAAGTTTGCACACTATAGTCACAGATAACTTCTTCTGTGAGGGGTTCATGGTTCACAGATCATGCATAATTATTAGGTATGAGATCCACAAGACCATTGAGGAACTTAATCCAATTTCCCAATTGCTCCAGGACATTATCTAACTAAGTGATTTGCTTAGTCACAACAAAGGCAAACGGGGGAAGAGAATCAAACCTGAATTACATAAAGTAGTCTGTTAACAGTTAATAGTCTTAACCCTCTGTTCTAACTGCCAGATGAAACAGTCTGCAAATAGAGTTCTATAAGAACTCAATATGAAGGTCATCACCTTAACTTTCTGCCAAAAATTAGCAGTATTTTAAGAACCTTAGACAAGCTCCAACAAGATACCCACAACCAGTAAGTTTTCTGGAGATAAGACAGAACTGACGTAGCCAGACAAAACACGTACATACAAAGGGAGATGATCATGCAAAACTCCAGAAAGAAACTAGAGGTCAGGATTCAACCTCACATCTTGGAAAGAAGAGGCCGACATCTAAGAACTAAGCCAGCATACTGCCTCATCAGGATTCTGTGCAAGCAAAATAAAAGTGCCCTGTTGACACAAACCTCTACCTTTCTTCCTCTCTGCCAACATGGTAAGATCACAAAAACATTTAACTGGTAATTTAAGCTTTGCCCATTAAAGTCTGTATCAGCCATAAGTCACCGACTGGTGAGTTGTTTGTATTTATATTCCTTTAATCTGCTCTCTTCCGTGTCAGCAGGGCTGTAGCAAACACAAAACAAACAACTTCTATGCACTGAATCTGAAAACAAATCGGTCACTTTAGCCCAAAATATCCATAAAGTACTTGGGCCACATGGGGGACAGGAGTAATGGTCTTACTGTGGCCATAACTGCCTGGGTTTGACTAGAGACAGATATGAAGAGGGGGAAAGATGGGAGTGAGAGGTTTATACAGGCTCTCCCATCTTGGGGATGGGGTTGCTGCCTAGGCTAGCTGCAATATTAGCATTAAGATCTTGGCAAGTTCCACACTGCAAACTGTATACAGCTTGGCCAGGAGGCTGCACATGTACAGAAGCATGCATTCACTTCCTGTGGACAGTGACTGCAGAGCCTGCAAGGCTAATGCAGAGTGGGAGAGGGTTAGAACACACTACCTGGCAGGAATATGATGCTGCACCAGTGTCTTAGATCTCCTCACTGGCACTGGATGTAGGTTGGGTTGAGCCCCAGGGAGGCTAGGGCAGATCTTGTAGACTCAGTGACCAAGCTGATGGTCAGCTGTGGAGTGAGGGAGTAAAAATATAAAAATGTTCATAAAGCTAATCATTTTTCTTGCTGCCATGACAGTAGCAGCTACATATTGCTTCTTGCTTTCACTGTCCCCTCTATATGTGATCAGTCTTCTCAGGCTGCTCAACACCCCCATCCCTAGTCACTTCCTGTTTCTTTCCATCGTTATTACAATCTGACACTTCAGTGCAGGTCCCTGACTTTCTGAAGGACATAGCTAGGGCGTGGGTAATGGACAGAAACAGCCACCTGTGCAGGTTACATGGACATACTTCCTACCAAAAGACAGAAATATGATGGAGATGAGGAGGCATGTTAATTAGCCTTGTCCTTCCAAGTTTCTCCCATTTACTGAAGAGCTACAAATGCTAACCTTTGGGGGGTGTCCAGCAGTAGTCATACAGATGATCCTCACCTTCTTCTTGGAAAAGGAAAGCACATCTTCATCAGCTGAACTGTTTTCTAGTCTGGAAACATCTAGAAACCACAGTGCCTGGTTGCAAACTGCCCTTGCTTCTGTACCAGTCATCTGGTGATTCTACTACATATTTTTCAGTAATGTATTGCATATACTCTAGCTGTAAAAATTCTACAATATATACTGCCCATCTCCCTTTCCCAACCCACAACTGCCCTACTGTGTTTGCTTCCATTCCCTGACTGCATTGACTATGTGACTATGCCACTCCTTTACTTAGCACTTCAACCTCAATACACTGCAAAGGATAGCTAATATCACAGAATCATTGTTTTCAAATGTCCTCACCGTACAAGGGTCACAAACTTTCCCCAGATCAGCCTTTCATACCTCTAAAATACTATCTCAGACACAGTGTCTCCTTCCCAAGATAACACGCCCATGTTAAGCTTCACTCCTGTACTGCTGAAATACATACTTTTAAGGAAAAAGAAAACTAACAGTCTACAAATGTATTCATTTTTTCAGAAATTCTGATTTTACTTGTTCCCATATGACTTACTGTACTTTCACACTCACACAGGAGTAGTATACAGACATATATTACATTACATTTGTTTGTCAGTAGAAAGAGACAATAAAGCCTATACAATGTGTTCTTTAAGTGCATTCAGCATTTTACCTCCCTTCAATCCCTAACTTTCCCCTCACACTTTCTCCACCTGTCCCATTCACTCTTCAATGCATCAGTGGATTCTCCATCCATTACCCATTCTGGCAGTTCATACCATGGGTCCATAACTCTCTCTTTGTGAAGCAGTACTTGTACAGATCCAGTGTCCACAATCTCTTGCCCATATCTCTTCCCCCTGCTCCCTCTACTCAGAATGAAGGATTCACATTCACCTGTCATGATCTTGTGTACCCAGGGAATGTTCACCCCTCCTCCATCTTTGGACAGTTCTAATCTTCAACGGGAGCTTCACTGGTTCATCTAGTCTGTGGTTATAGTCCTTTCCCCTCTACCTATGTCCCCTGGATTCTTTGTAGCAGCCTGATGTCCCCTTTATAAGGCCTCTATAACTTCACATGGTGCTCAAGGTGTGGCCTAACCAGGAACCAGAAGAACAGCAGTGTTGCCACTACCGTTATGAAGTCTTTCTCCCTAAGAATGAATCCTAGCATTCTACTGGCTTCTGTTACAGCCCTCGTACTCTGCCTCGTAGTGCTCAAGTTCATATATAAGCAGACCCCAAGATAACCATCCGTGTTCCACTTCCACTAGCTGATATTTCACAGTACTGTTGCTGTAGCCCAGCTGTGATACTTTACCTTTGTCTGCAATGAACCTCCAATGCCACCTTTTAGCTCACTTTATCAGTCCTTCAAAAGCCTTCTTTGCACTCTTCCCCCCATCTTCCTCTATTGCACCTAACATGATGCATCAGCAAGTAGGATCCTGTTTTCTATTTCATCAGATATGTCTGAATAAAACACAATGAAGGATAGAGGAGTGACGCCAAGACATTGAACTTGGTCTCTCTTTCTTACGACCCTTTGTGGCCCTTCATTCAACCATGCAGTAATCCAGTTCTTCAGCCTTGATACGACTCTCAGACCTTCAGTTCTCTGAGCAGTCACTTCTGAGGGAATAAATCAAAAGACTTTGTGAAATCCATGCAGGTCATGTGTATTGCAACTTCTTCTGCAATGCAAACATAAAACTCGTTCTAAACTTATGCCATCTTGAAGCCACATTTGGTTTTCTACTGGATACTGTTGTTCTCTAAGAAGCACCCAGCCTTTCCATGCCAAGAAGCTGAGATCCCTCATAAAATCCTCCAAAGCTAGTTACAAAAATAAAATTGCCAAAGATTCCAAAGACATAGTTATGTCAAGAATCTAAATGGCAATGCTCAGATCTGCTCTGAGCTACAACAGAATGGCATTAAATATACTGATCCCAAGGATATTGCCAGTATCCTGGCAGATCGATTTAGTGCCAAATTCACCCCCATCTCACCCCCTAAAGGGCCCATCTCAGTACCAAAGATTGCCAAATTACGGTAATCACAACCACACAGGTAGAAACCACACTCTCTAAAACTAAGAATACAGCATCCATGGGACCAGATGATATCAGGGGCTGTGTACTACATGAACTACAAAATGAACTGGCACCACACCTAAGTGTCATGTTTAATCATAGCCTCACCTCAAGCTTCGTGCCTACTGAGTGGCGCACAGCTACAGTTATCCCACTCCACAAGGGGGGATCCACCTTGCATCCCAGGAACTACCATCCCATCAGTCTGACGAGCTTGATCTGCAAGGGCATGGAAAGCATTATAATGGAACTTATAAACAAAGACATTGGCTACCTTCAAACACTGGACCCCACCCCGTTTGGGTTCATGAAGTGCCGATCTTGTCTCCTGAACCTGATTGACTTCTTTGAATCGGTCTCCAGAGCTGTGGACGAGGATAAGGCAGTCCACACAGCCTATCTGGACCTTGCCAAGGCCTTTGACACCATCCCCCACTCTGGAATCCTAGATAAACTTACTAAGCTGTGCATAAATCCGTACGTCACTCGATGGATTGCCAACTGGCTTACTGACAGAACCCAGACTATAAAAGTAGCAGACTCCAAATCCAGCTCCAGACAAGTGGAGTACGTCAGGGTTCAGTCCTGGGACCGCTCTTGCTTGGCATCTACTTCACTGAAGTACAGACCAACACTAAGGGACTTTGGCTAACAAAGCTCGCAGATGACTGCAAACTGGGAGCCATTACTGAATCCCCAAATGATGTGGATATTCTACAAAAGGGCCTTACAGAAACAGATGCTTGGTGCCAGAGCCATGGGCTCAAGCTTAATGCCAAGAAATGTATAGTTATCCCCTATGGGAAAAAACATGTACCCATGAATAACCACATACCACATCGACACAACAGTCAGGAAATCCTTCTATGTGGCACACCTCATCACTAAGGGCTTTTCATCCAGAAAAAAGGAGGTCATTGTCCCACTGTACTCATCCCTCATTAGACCCATTATAGAGTACAAAGCCCCATCTGGTATGTACCTCACAGGACATCTGCAACAGCTGGAAAGGTCGCAGAAATACCTCACTAAAAGAATCACAGGCCTAAAGCAGATGCCCTATGCTGACCATCTAAAAAAACTCCAGCTATACTCTGTTGCATATCTTCTACTCAGAGGCGATCTCTGCTTAACATACAAGGCCACGTCAAACCCTGAGCTGTTGGACATGCTCCACATAAAGAAATCCAAATCCATCAGAGCCACACGCTTCAGGGATCTAAACCTTGTCATCACAATGAACAAAACATGCTGGAGGGATAGGTTCCTGACCCAGAGACTCCCCATACTCTGGAATAGACTGCCCATACATGTCAAGCAGAGTGCCTCCTTTGCCCTCTTCAAAAGGAACCTTGGCGATTGGATGGGAGATAGGAAATTCACCCCAGGGATTATGTCAGTCGCCCTGCTAGACAGGGGTCCAGGGAAAGTAAATATTGTGGGAAGAAATATCCAGGGAATTGTTATGGCTAGGCTTGTATAGGCCCTAGGGCTGATAACCTAGTACCAACCTATGAATCTATGAACCTAAATACTTGATTTTCTAACCTCGCATACTTCAGGGCTCATAAGACTCTGATGCACAAAACTAGTACACCATATTTGTGCCCTTAATATATCTCCTGTGTGCCTATACTTGGCAATTGGTGAAGCAGGGCACTGTAGAACTTCAGTGATGCATTTTTCTAAGAACATAAATCACCCTTCCTGACAATATTCAATGCCACATAAACATCAGGGTTGATTGATTGAGATACAATAGAAAAGCCAAATGGGGTAATATAGTCTTCACAATAATTGCAAAATGCAGTACAAAGCTGAAATGATTTGCTTTTCTATTAACATGTATTACATGACCTGCCAACAAGCACTCTGCACTAAAATGATAGAAACCTACCCACCTAACATTTGCACCTCAATACCTCACATGTTAATGTACTCACCACAGTATTTTTCTGCAGGGAGTGCTGTACTTATTGTGATATGGTGGACTTGTTGTGGTGTATGTCCATCAAGCTGTCAGAACTTTAGTCTGATCTCCGACACAATACACAGCATTACTGGTTTGGCCCACAGCCCACACACACCAGCAATCAACGTAATTAATGCATTTAAAAGACTAATGGAACTTCCAGGAACATGAATACAGTAACATTATTATATCCACAACACTGCCTCTTTAAATTGTCTCACATTTAATCAAAATTCTGACTGGAATGAGACTGCACTGTTCCCGGTACAGGAATGTTTGAGTCTAGTATAACTGTGGTGTATACGGTTCTCAAACTGAAATCAGGACAATTAGCTTAGCTACACTCCAGTCACTCTCAAAACTGAGACAAGTTCCAGGACTTTTGCAACACAGCATTTTTTCAAGAACAATCAAGGGATTAGGGCACATGTTTTGCTTCACTGCATGCGCACAACACATGGGTCCATATCACCAAATCGAAAAGACCAGTGATCGAACGGCATTTACATCGGAAATGCCGTTCATCGAGGTATTTATGGTGAGACTGTAGTACAGTGAAGATCAGAAAATTTGCCCTTTCCTCACTGTAGTGTGATCTCTGAGTTGGTATATATAATTAGCAGGAGGTGTGGAGGGTGCAGCCCCCCATAAGCGTGACTTCGATAACCGGCACATAAATGCCATTCAATCTCCGGTCTTTTTGATGTTGCGGTATAGACCCCAACACACACATCCATCTGAAGAACATTTATCATTTGCCAATAAAGTTGGTCACCCTTGTGATGTTTTTGGAGCCTCATTGTGCACTGATTCATAGGTGTCAGTCTTAGACTAAAATTTGTATCCCTCCAAAACCATTTTATGAGGAATTTTTAAATGAAAAGATTACGAATGCAACCTAAAATCCATGTGACACACAGGATGGGGAAGCACATTTGAGTTTAGTATGTTTCAGATGCCTTCTACACACACAACTTTAAAATGCCAAGCTGCTTCTTCTTATAATAAAATATACACAATGCATAGCTCCTTTCCCGTTCATTAAAATGCATTTTTTAACATCATGTATTACATATATCCTGGGTAAATAAGCATAAAAATACATACATTCATCAATTTTTGATACCTGTTGTATCCTACTCAGTTTCATTATGAAATTGGAACCTATCCTGACAATCAGTGCATGTAAGGCAGAAAACAAATCCTGCATGTCTCACCAGCCCATTTTAGAATTATTTCTGAAGAAAAAAAAACATCTTTTTGTGGCAAACCATGTATTTCCTATTTTCACTGTACAACCCCTGAGTTGGTATACTGTTCGGTTAATGGACATGCAGCTTCCCTACATGGGTAACATAAAGAAGCTTGCTTCTCTGCTATACTTGCAGGTGGAGATTTTTGATATATTTTCACTATAGAGTGATTCTAAACTGTCAGTTTCTAATATTTATGGTGGCAAAAGATAGATTACCGGCCTTGAGGGCTAATTGTTGTGGAGTTTTAGTAGTGTATGAAAGAGAATTGTCTTGATGTTTGTGATAGGTGGGGCCAGGATTAGGGTGAATGTCTTCTCCTAGGAGAATTTTAGTATATCAGGCTATTGTTGATTATTGCGTTTTGCAGACTATTTTTCCACTTAATTTTATTTTTATATGAACTGAAATGTATGGCTAGGTGGTTGGAACAGAGTTGGAGAGAGATTGAGAGTTATTATTGAGTCATGGTAGGATGAGAGATGTATTAGTAGGAGGAGAAGAATAGAGGTGTGACTACCATGCCCTGGCCCAGCAATCAAGGAGCCTCAATCCTCACCACTAACACCAGGGAGGTTGTCTCCTAGAAGAGAGGCAAGGATAACTAATACACACAGTAAAGTACAATTTCCCTTAAGTGCACACAGAGATCACAGTCAGTCTAGGGCTGGTTGCTCCTTTGCTCACCAGGTCCCCAAGAAGACTCGCCACTGGCACATCTATAGGGTCCAGGTCTCAGCCGAGCTGGGCAAGCTAGAACCTCCAGTACCCTCTCTGTCCAACCAGTGCTTCGTGTCCCTGCCAAGTAGCTGACACAACACACACATTGAGATAAGTATTTATACAACTTCACAGACACTCCTGGGAAAGGCTGACACAGATTCTCCAGCTGTGCCCCTTTACCCAGACCATACGGTAGTAATCCCTGCCACCACCCAGCTAATAATATCAGCTACTAAAAGGCCCTTAAAAGGGTGTCCAATTATTACTGTGCAATATTATTATCCAATGGTAATGTGACTATTCAGTCAAGGCTTACTTTAGAGTGGCCTATTAGAATAACCTCTATAAATATGCAATGTACCTCTACCTTTCAGCTTATTTCTACACAAACCAGCCACAGGTAGAAGGTTTTAAAAATATTTAATAATAAATAATTAAAACACAAGACAAAACTACTACACCACAGAGATATCGAAGAGTTCAGAGATCACACAGAAACTTAAAACAATACAGTAGGACAGGTCTGATGTCAAAGAAAAATACATAATTAATCTTTACTAGCTTTAACTATTCCTACAAGAAATCACAGTGCTAGAAACTTACATGTGAGCTTAGGCAGAGTGCTGAGTTAGATATCCAAGATCAAAATGCTCTACAGTCTCTTGTGAGAAATAGTAATTAAACATTACTAACAAACATGTCTCTAAGGCCCTACCAAATTGCATCATTTTTGACACTTAGGTTTTTCCAGGCAAACAAACTGCATTATTTAGCAATCTAACACCTGGCTCAGAAACTTACAACAATAGAAGACATTTCACATGTATATTCTAACAGAAACTAGAGCAATAAAGCACATTCCACATCTAAATTTTGGTCATAAACTTTAGGCTTAAAACAATGGGCATGAACCCTTCATCCAGATGCACTGGAGCTGAATTCTAACATGAAAAGATCACAACATGCTTCACTGGGCCAATAGAGTGCAATGTTGTCACATATTTTGCAGTTCTACATTTCGCAGTGTTCTTTTACACTCAAGAAACTTTTACACTCAAGAAACATGTCTGTAGTTTACATTTATTTACAAATGCCAGAATTATATATCAAATTCTGTTTGACTAGGCTGGCAGAACTTTGCCCATCTCTCCCCAATCGTCACCCCCCCCCCCCGGGGAACTCAAGCAAGTTTTTCAAGTGCCGCTTGAGAGTGTCAGGTCTATCTAGGTGTACCTCACCCCATTCCCTGTCTTGAGAACCCATCTGCATTCGCATTGCTACTCCCACTGCGGTGCTGCACTGACATATATGCTTGAAACCCCAGACTCCATCTTAGCAAGTTGGCATTTTGCTGACTGGCTCTGTTTAACTATGTTAGATGGTTGTGATCTGTCATCACAGTGAATTTTCTTCCATCCAGATAAGGCTGAAGTTTTTGTAGTGCCCATAATATATCCTTTTCTACCGCCGCACAGCATTCCTCCCTGCGTTGGTGCCTACAACTGAGATAAACCACTGGATGCTCTTCTCCTTCTGAAGAAATCTGGCTAAGTAAAGCCCCCACCCCATAGTTTGAAGCATCCACCTGCACAACAAAGTCTTTGCTGTAGTCTGGACTGGCTAACACAGGGGGTCCTCCCAAAGCTTCTGAAATGCCTGCTCACATGCTGGAGTCCACACTACCTTATCTGGCCTGTTCTTCCTTGTCAGGTCTGTGAGGGGAGCAGCTATGGTACTATAATTGGGAACAAACTTTCTGCAGTACCCTGCTGTCCCCTAAGAATGCCCTCACCTGCTTTTTGGTAACAGGTGCAGGCCATGCCTGTATGGCTTCCACTTTGGCAGGTTCTGGCCTAATCTTACCACTCCCCACTCTATGTTCTAGGTAGGAGACCTCTGCCATACCCACCTGACATTTGCTCAGCTTAATGGTCAGTCCTGCCCTCTGTAGTCTGCCCAGCACCTCCATGACATGCTGAAAGTGCTCTTGCCAGGTATGGCTGTAGATAGCAATATCATCCATGTAAGCAAGGGCAAACCCTCCTGCTCCTGCTAAGATATGATTTACCAGCCTCTGGAAAGTCGCTGGGGCATTCTTCATCCAAAAGGGCATCTTTGTGAACTCATACAAGCCAAAAGGAGTCACAAAGGCTGACTTCTCTCTAGCACTGGGAGTCAAGAGCACCTGCCAGTAACCCTTGGTAAGATCAATGGTTGTAAGAAACTTAGCCCCACCCAGCTGCTCTAGGGCCTCATCTGTCCTAGGCATGGGGTAAGCATCTGCCTCTGTGTGACTATTTAATTTCCTGTAATCCACACAGAACCTGGTGCTGCCATCCTTCTTTGGCACCAGTACCACTGGGGAAGCCCAGGGACTGTTGGACTCCTAAATCACCCCTAGTACCAACATCTCCTGTACCTCTTCCCTCAGAGACTGTTAGACTCTCTCAGGCACCCTATAAGGGGACTGCCTGATAGGCCTTTAGGGTCCTGTATCCACCTGGTGCTGCACCAGGTGGGTGCACCCTGGTTTCCCAGTGAACACGTCCCCAGATTCCTGCAACACTGCTCAGATTTCTCAAACCTGGGTAGGAGATAGCTACTGGGACATTGCTACCCCTTCCACCGAGGTGACAGCCCGAGCCTTACCGAGGAGATCAGTCACAAGATCTCTCTCGGACTTCTCCTGCAATCCACTGCAAATGCTCAGCACAAGGGCCTCCCTATCATGGTAAGGTTTCATCATGTTAACATGGTACAATTTGTGCCCCCTGCCGTCTGCCTAGCACTTCCACCATGTAGTTAACATCACTTACCATGTTGTAGGGTCCCTCCCAAACTGCTTGCAGCTTGTTGTGTCTGACAGGAATGAGAACCATTACCTGCTGCACTACAGCATACTCTCTAGCTGGAGCATTCCTGTCATACAACACCTTTTTCTGTTGTTGGGCTTCTGCCAGGTTCTCCTGGGCCAGGCCCATGAGTTCCCTGAGCCTTGTCCTGAGGTTCAGGACATATGCCACAACAGATTCCTTGTGAGACTCACACTCACCTTCCCACTCATCTCAAATTAAATCTACAGGTCCCCTCACCCTATGCCCATACAGCAACTCAAAGGGTGAAAAACCTGTGGATTCCTGGGGAACTTCCCTGTAAGCAAACAACAGATGGGGCAAATATCTGTCCCACTCATTCTTAAACAGATCTGCAAATGCCCGTAGCATGGACTTGATTGTTGAGTTTACAAGACCATTAGTCTGGGGATGTAGGGGGTGGTATCCATGTGCTTCACCCCACTGGACTTCCACAGACAAGCCAGCAGGTCTGACATAAAATTGGCATCTCTGTCAGACAGGGGAAACCTACCCTGCTGAAAATCTCTAGCAAAGCATTTGCCACCTTCTCTGCCTCAATGGAGGACAAAGCCACTGCCTCAGGGTATCGTGTAGCATAATCTACAATCACTAGGATATAATTTTTCCCTGTAGAACTTGGGGTACTCAGAGGACCCACAATATCCATAGCTACCCTCTGAAATGGCTCCTCAATCACAGACAAAGGCATCAAAGGAGCTCTCACCTTGTCACCTGCCTTGCCTACCTTTTGGCACTGCTCACAGGTCCTGCAGTACACTGTTACATTTCTGGAAATTCCAGGCCAGTATATGTTTAGCATAGTATACCTCTTTGTACATGTTATGCCCACATGACCTGCAAAAGGAATATCATGGGCTATGGCTAGAAGCGCCAGATGGTAAGCTCTAGGCACTACCAACTGCTGTACTCTCTCACCTTCTAGCCCTCCCTCAGGGGTCCAATCTCTGTATAGTAACCCTTTGTCCCAGTATACAAATTCCCCCTTCCCTTGAGAATCAGGTGCCTCCCTAGCTACCGGCCTCAAGTCTTGCAATGTAGGGTCTGAGAGCTGAGCCTGTCTCAAGTCTCTCCTTGTAACCCTTCCTAGCTCCCCTTCCACAGGAAGTCTGGCATCCTCTGACAGCGGTGTCTCACTGTCAGCCTGGGTACTACTACTCACCTCTACCTTTGCAGTTACCCTGTCCAAGGGAACATCAGTACCCACAAGCAGTTGTGGTTCACATTCAGTTTCACTGCTACAGTGTAGCTCACTCCCTGAAGTAACCCACCTCAGCAGTCCTGGCTGAAAGTATGCAGTCTGTCTGGGTTTCCCCCAGGCTACCAGACCCACATGCTTGTCCCCTAGCCTCACTGCATGTAAGTGCATAAGTACATAGTACTGCCTCATCCAAATCCTTCCCACTCAGGACATCTGCAGGATGGTAGTTCCATACCCCTTTTGTCTCAAGACAACCTACTGTTTGGCATGTTGTCTTTCCCACTTACTGGCTCCCTCACCTTTGGTTCCCCCACCTTGCCTCTGTGGACATCTGTATGCCACATGGCCCCACTGGTTGCATTCAAAACATTTAACTCTAGCTCCTGGATGTGTACCTGGACTAATGGCTTCCCCTGCTACTGGTGGATTCTGTTGGACAGTCTGTGCTGCTCACCATGGGTTCCTTTAGTCCCATGAGCAGTAGTGAGAGTCCCTTTCCTGTGCAGGGCTGCCCTGCTTGCTAGGTATAGGTCTCCCTTCTTCCCCAACTCCTCTGAAGTAGCACACTGTCTATCAGCTAACCAGATCCTCATATCCTCAGGCAAAGTGCTAAGGGCTTGTTCCTTTACCAAAAGGTCTGCCAGCCCTTCAAAAGTGGTGACCTGACATCCACTCACCCAGCTATGAAAATAAGTGCTCAGTTCAGCAACATATTCACATACATTTTCATCTGCCTTGCATCTATGCTCACAAAACTTTTTCCTATACATTTCAGGTGTTAGCTTAAAACATTCCAACAAGTGTCTTTTTACAGCAGTATAATCAAAACATCCAGTGTCATGCATTTTTGCTAAAGAAGTTACAGCTTTACCATGTAGTAAGGGTGTCAGGAACCGTAACTAGAGCCCTTGGTCAACTTCATACTGTTTACATATCTGCTCAAACATATGAATGAAGCTATCAAAACTATCCCCCTCTTTAAACTGTGGAAGAAATTTACTGATCTTTTGTGCTTCTGGGGTCCGGTTACTCCCTTCCCCATTACCTCCATGACTCTGGCGAAGAGTCAGCATTTCCCTCTCATGCTTTCTCTGTTGTTCCTTTTCCTCAGCTTGTAGACCCCTCATTTTCTTGGCTGCTTCTAGTTCCATACGCCTGGCCTCCAACTCAAGTCTCTTTAGCTCCAGCTGGATTTTTAAGTCCACTGCAGAAAGGTTGAGCTGTCCATTCTCCGAGGATATTGTGTCTCCACTGTCAGTCTGACTGTCCTCCAGGCTACTGTTTTCTGATGCAGCTGTAACCAAGGCTGCAATCAGATCTGCTTTAGTCAGGTTTCCATGCACCAGTCCCCTAGCCTGGCACATCTCTGCCAGCTGGCTCCTTGTCAGCTTTCCATACTCCTCTGCGGACATGCTGCCTGCTCACCCTGACTAACACTAAGCTAAGAAAAGAAATAAAATAATTGTGATCTGAACTCTGAGTATACACTGTGTGGCTGTGTTAGAGTACAAAACACTTTCAGAGATCACTGTACATAAGCTACAGGAATTCGCTCTACCCCACACCACTACAAGCCAAGTAGTATGTGAAGTAGATCCCACCACTGCCAAACACTTGTGACAACCGTGCCCTGGCCAGCAATCAAGGAGCCTCAATCCTTACCACTAACACCAGGGAGGTCATCTCCTAGAAGAGAGGAAAGGATAACTAATACACACAGTAAAGTACAATTTCCCTTAAGTGCACACAGAGATCACAGTCAGTCTGGGGCTGGTTGCGCCTTTGCTCACCAGGTCCCCAATAAGACTCCCCACTTGCACAGCTATAGGGTTCAGGTCTCAGCCTAGCTGTGCAAGCTAAAACCTCCAGTACCCTCTCTGTCCAACCAGTGCTTCGTGTCCCTGCCAAGTGATTGACAAAACACACACACGCTTTGAGATAAGTATTTATACAACTTCACAGACACTCCTGGGAAAGGCTGACACAGATTCTTCAGCTGTGCCCCTTTACCCAGACCATACGGTAGCAATGCCTGTCACCGCCCAGCTAATAATATCAGCTACTAAAAGGCCCTTAAAAGGGTGTCTAATTATTACTGTGCAATATTATTATCCAATGGTAATATGACTATTCAGTCAAGGCTTACTTTAGAGTGGCCTATTATAATAACCTCTATAAATATGCAATGCACTCTAGAGCTTATTTCTACACAAACCAGCCACAGGTTTTAAAAATATTTAATAATAAATAATTAAAACACAAGACAAAACTACTACACCACAGAGATATCTAAGAGTTCAGAGATCACACAGAAACTTAAAACAATACAGTAGGACAAGTATGATTTCAAAGAAAAATACCTAATTAATCTTTACTAGCTTTAACTATTCCTACAAGAAATCACAGTGCTAGAAACTTACATGTGAGCTTAGGCAGAGTGCTGAGTTAGATATCCAAGATCAAAATGCTCTACAGTCTCTCATGAGAAATTGTATTTAAACATTACTAACAAACATGTCTCTAAGGTCCCCCCCCAAATTACATCATTTTTGACACTTAGGTTTTCCCAGGCAAACAAACTGCATTATTTAGCAATCTAACACCAGCTCAGAAACTTACAACAATAGAAGACATTTCACATGTATATTCTAACAGAAACTAGAGCAATAAAGCACATTCCACATCTAAATTCTGGTCATAAACTTTAGCCTTAAAACAATGGGCATGAAACCTTCATCCAGACGCACTGGAGCCGAATTCTAACATGAAAGGATCACAACATGCTTCACTGGGCCAGTAGAGTGCAATGTTGTCACATATTTTGCAGTTACACATTTCGCAGTGTTCTTTTACACTCAAGAAACATGTCTGTATTTTACATTTATTTACAAATGCCAGAATTATGTATCAAATTCTGTTTGACTAGGCTGGCAACCTTCGCCCATCTCTCCCCAATCGTCACAAGAGGATAAGCCAAGAGGTAGCATGATTAAGTAAAGGGATCTGTATTTTATTGATGGCAGGTGGTGGGGAAGTAGGAATCAAGAAGGAAGCAAGAAGGTTAAGGTTACATGATATTTCGTGGTGGTAGAGTCTGAAAGCTGGTATAAAGTATGTAGGAAGGAACTATTTTCTATGAAAGAAGGGAGTTAGATTGTCCTGGTATGTTCTTTTATGTTTCTGAAATGACAGTACTGGAGGAGTTTGAAAAGACAGAGTATGAAGATGTAGTTAAGATAAGTAGTAGTGAGGGTTTATCTTGGGAAAAGTAGAAGCTGGAATGTAGAATACTAAATAGGTACTGTTGGGGAGGGGTCAGAGTATGAATGGATATAGTGCAAAGCAGTATAGGAGGGACTAGTAGTATAAAAAAAGGGTGTCTAATTATGAGAGTGACAATACTACCACAGAAATGACCACAAACATGGTGGTACGAAAGATAAATGATCAATGTCCAGCTGTATTTTTTCATAGTTAGTATGTTGAATGGTCTACATCAGCAAAGACGTACAGAAGAGGTTGAAGATTAGTGTGCTCTCTGAGACAAGTAGCACTATTAGGAGGTGTATGGTAGGGACATGCAGATCATGCCCTCCCAAACACACACCCACTTTTAAAGGCAGATAGCAAACTCCTCATTAAAGGGCAATTACAGCCCAAATAAAACATCTTCTCTTCCCAAATTATACTTTTCTCCTTGAAAAATGGTAACTTCATTGCTACAAGCAGGTAAAGTCAGACTCTGTATTTCTCCCCTTCTGTGGCATTTCTGTGCTATTCAGCTTCCACACTACAAAACGTATTAGACTTGAGTGAAATATTGCAAAATTTTCTTCAGAAATATTTCACAATGGCCCTTGCATAATATTACCCATTAAATTTTAAAGTGTTTGGTCAAGTCCACATAACAAGGTGTTTGTAGCCTCTTGGTCACAAATCTATCGAGTCTCTACAGATTCATATCTTTGTTACTTTGTTCCTTCACTTACAGCTCCATGCTTTCCATTCTTGTGGCTACATAAACTCACCGAGTGGAAATTCACAGTTCTTTTACTTATCTACCCACAGGGTACAGCTAAGCTTGAGATTAAAACCTGATACCACTGACAGAGAGAGAAAACAAATGATGGAAAATAAGTCCCTGCATTTGACTGATACCCATATTAAAAAATAAATAAAAATAATAAAGTAAACACAGTTTTATAGCTGAAAAGAAAGGTCTTATTATAGTTACTTTTTAAAATACGACAACAAAAAACACTGACAATGGAAACATGTTTATGCAATTCTATCAACAAATTCTGAAGGGAAGCAGCAATTGTGAGTACTGCCATTCTAAATAAAAGGAAAGAAGGTCATTCATGACAGTGTGAAGTCTTATAATCTCATCTTCTGGGGACACTGAGTGCATAATGGGCAAGAGAAGACTAAAAAACAAAATCATACCACACCGATTCTGATACAGGCACAGAGATTTAACGATTCCACAGATGACCTAGATTTGATTAGTGGCCTGGGTGTAGTTACAACCATTTGGGCAGTTAGAACAATGATGAAGCACATGTTCCTGGGGAGGAGGGATGGGGCATAAGTGGATAATGTAAATGAATAGAGGCCTCTTCTAAGAAGGGGTGGTTGCTGGGGGTAGTGTTATCATCAGAGGTGGGTAACAAGCCCTTGCACTGCTCCACTACTCGCCCAACCCTTGGGACCTCACTGGCATGTGGTGGGTAATGATCAAGTAAAATCCCCTCTGATGGCTGTCTGAGTAGCAGCCATACTGTGACTGAGTCCTTGGCCAGAAAAGGAAACAAATGCGTATTAGTGGCCACAGCAGTGGCTGGCATGATGGGTAGCAGACAGGAAAAAAATCATATCAGTACATCCACTTCATCAGAACATTATGGATTAGGGCAAAACAAAAAATATAGAATCATAAGAACTTACTATAACGTTGCAGAGACAGAGACATTTCCAAGGTAAGGATATCAGAATTACAACTGATCTTGTCCTTCCAAACATACACTTAAAGTAATATTAGCTGCAAGACTTGACTTGTGATTATTACATGTTCAATGATAATACCAATACTATAGACTCTGTAACTGTGACAATAAAGACAACCCTGGAATATATAACAATTGTTGGAGTGTGCAGACCACCAAAGTCAAGTGCAGATGACCTCGAGGAATTCATAAATTTCTTACATGAAACACAGGAGGGAATAATAATATTAGCTGGGGACTTAAATTTACCAGAAACAGACTGGAATAATATTGATTCAACAACTTTAATAAAGAAATTATTCACAGAGTATATTCAGGAACAACAAATGCTTCAGACTGTAAAAAAAACATACCAGGGGACGGAATATACTAGATATTGTTTGAGTTCCTAAAGAAATTACTGTAACTTCAAGTCAAGTTTTACCACCATTTATGTGCAGTAATCATGGGGTCATAAAGGTTAATTTGTTGCTAGATAATTCTGCCAAACTGAAATCTAAGCCAATGCACAGAAGGCTGATTACAGATTATAGGGAAGCAAAAAAGTTGCTATATAAAACTAAATGGAGTGAGGTGTTCAGTGGAAAAACTGCAGATGGGATGCGGAAAGTTTTGAAAGAGAAATTGAGTGCAAAAAGTAAAAAAAAAGTTTATCATCAGGATCTACGCACGTAACATCAGGGGGGTATATTTCCCTAAGAGCTAGATACCTGATTAAGGTGAGAGACAAAAAAATATAAGAAATGGAAGAGAAGTCAAACTACAACTTTGAAAACTGAAATAAATGAGCTGGACAAACAGATTAAGCATAGTGTTAGACAAGATCAAGAAAGATTTGAAGAAAATTTATATAAAGATATTGAGCATAATATGAAACCTTTTTATAGATATATAAGATGTGGAAGGAGTAAAAATTGATAAACTGTGTGCAGATTCTAAAATTTATTCTCAGACACAATAGATTATAGATATATTTACAAAATCTTATGCAAAACAGTTTGGCTCTACAAAAGGGGTGGTAAGTTGTCCTAGTGACATCCAGGTAACCCCAGATACTGGAATCAAATTAGATTATATTGAAAAAGAATTGTACAAACTGGATCCAAACAAAGCGCATGGAGGAGACGGAATAAGTAACAATGATTTAAGAACACTTAAGCAAGAACTTACACTGCCATTACATCTATTATTCACTAGGTCATATAAATATGGGGAAGATTCCTCAAGATTGGAGACATGCACTTATTAAACCTGTCTTTAAGGGAAAGGGGAGTAGGACAAACCCAGAATCATATAGACCCTTAAGTCTACTTTCATGTTGTGGAAAATTAACAGAGAAGGTACTACTGGATAAGTTATTGTCAGAAATGGATATGTTGGGACTTGAAACCATATATCAGCATGCATATGTTGAAAATAGATCTATTACCACCTGTAACATGATGTTCTATAACAATATAATAACAGCTATGAATGAAAAATTGTGCTGTGATGTGATTTATATAGATTTAACTTCAGCATTTGACAGGGTCATGCACAAAACACCGATCAATAAATTAGTACAACTAGGTATTGATGTACTGTTAAGATGGATAGCAGCATGGCTTACAAATATGACATGGCAAACATCACACACCAACTGGACAGGTGAAATCCTTGGTTACAGTCAAGGTGTCCCACAGGGCTCTGTACTAGGCCCTTACTTGTTTAGACTGTATCTTTCAGACCTTACTTTTTCATCTGAGGTGTTCTACAGTTTATATGCTGACGACCTGAAATTGGGTAAACTGATTACAAGTGTTACAGATAAGGCATGTCTGCAACATAATTTGACTAAATTGACCATTTGGGCACAGGAGAATTATATGTTGATATATACATAAAAAACTAAGCATATGAGATTTGGGAGACATAAACTAAAAGGTGAATATTTAATACAGCACACAGTGACTGAAACTGTAGACTCATTTAAGGACCTGGGTATATGGGTAGATTCAGCTATGAGTTTTTCTAATCATATCAACCAATTGGATAATGATAGTTACAGAACTATGGGTTGTATAAAAAGATTTATAAAGTCTAGGAAATCAAACATAATGAAGTCATTGTTTGTTAGTTACATTCGACCCAAACTTGAGTATGGAATAACAATATGGAAACCCTATAGGAAAACAAGTATGAATAAACTGGAAAGAGTACAGCGGAAATATACTAAGGGCATCCATGGATGTGAAAATCTAAGTTATTATGAAATACTAAAATATCTGAACTTGTACAGTGTCTCTTACAGATATTTAAGAGGAGATCTTATTCAGGTATATAGTGTATTTAGAGATAACTACCGCTGGGAATGTTTGGGGATATTAAAAAGTGCTAGAGAATCATCAGATAACCTATGTAGAAGATTCTATAGGAATGAGAAGTGTACTAATTGGCTGTCTGACAGGGTAGCTGATGCTTGGAACAGACTAACAAATTACATTAAAGCAAGTACTAGTTTAGATATTTTTAAGAACAGCCTGGACATTTATTATGGAAACAAATGTTTTAGCATATTGGTAAGCTAGAAGGGCTTTAATGCCCGTGCTTGAAAGATTTGTATGTATGTATGGCGGTATTTTCGGATTTATTAAGCCCAGAAAACATAAAATAACCTTGGAGTTGCTTACAGTTCTGTAAGGACAAAAATTTGTGTATTAAAACATTTTTGGTGTCTTCCTGCAATAAATATATAGTTGTTATACTGGACAAAGTAGAATGAACCTTCACTAGGAAACTAGACATTCCAAAAGCATTGTCACGTATGGAGAGACTAGCCAAACTGGGCCTGTTCCCTTTATGTTACAAAAGAACAAGAGGTAACCTAATCAATATTATAAGGCAATATTAAATGAGTGCTGTAGCCTGAAAAAGACAACCAATAGGGAACCTATGAAATCAAGGTAAACTTTCAGCACAAGTACTAAAACTACAACATAGTTTTCATAATATGTGGTTGAAAAATGGAAACAACCTGCACACATAAGAAGAATTTGTGATACAGCAGTTTTTAATAAATTATATTTAGATTATGGTTTACATATTTAAATAAAGCAAACAGGCATTATGTTTAGTACATATTTTTGCTTCTACTGAAGAACACCACGATAAACTAAAACTTTTTTTTTTAATTTCTGGCCACAACATTCCTTTAATTTTGGCTTTTGCTGTTTCTTTCTCTTTCTGTTTTCTTCATGATGCTGTCCAAACAATCTGACCTGCCCAACTCTACAAAAAATAACACAGCTAACATTAGGCTTGACTCTACCTGTACTAAACCTTCCTTCCCTAGATAAAGCAATGCATATTTTTAACTGTTTCAAAAATCATTACTTTCAGCCAAAAGTAAGACAGGGAAGAGCTACAGGGGGAAAAAAACAGATGATAAAGGAAGGGCTAGGTGCTCCAGACAGTTTCAAAATGTGTAATATATTTTCAACTTGCCAGGTAATACATCTCATCTTATGACATATATCATCAGATGCCAAACTGGTATATAGAACAAATACATGTTTAAAGGACTCAAAATTTACATTCTTGTGGTTTGGGACTGCATGCACACATAGTCTAATGCATAATACTTCTGTACTTTGTTAGTGTAGTCTTCTGTCTACCAAAGAAAGTGCTCAGTGATGCCTCTCCCTTCCATGATCTAACGAAAGCAGAGTTTTAGTCTTTCAACTGGGAAGTTGTTACATTAACCGTCTTGCAATGCTTTGAAACACGTCCGTTAAACCGTTCTTGCTGTTCTCCTTAGCACAGCCTCTTCCAGCATTAATGTCCAGGATATCCAAGCTGGTGGTTCCCTAACTTCCACTGCCTTGTAAATACCTTTTTGGATACTGCAATTACATTGGGAAAACATCTTGCTGCTGCTTATTTAATGCACGAAATCCTCCAACTGAGAAAGTAAAGTCAGAGTAGCCAAAAGTGTGATTCAGTTATGTACCCAGAGCTATAAGGCATTCTGAATATCTTATGAAAGTCAGGTAGTGTGGGTCAAGAACCACTGTGTGTATCTGAGTAAATTCTACACTTTGGAGGGGGTTGCAGAAACAACTTGGTCGAGATAGTACGTACAACAGTCTACCCCCCAAAAAGTTGAGTACTGGGATAAGGCTTCTTCTTTCTTTGATTGTTCCACAAAAAATATAGTGTGACTGATCTATATGTCAAATCCATTATGATTTCTATTTTGTACTTTACCACTGTATTATATCTGCATTGTGTTTCATCTGTATTGTATTTTTTACTCTGTATATATTTTTTCTTTGTACTTTTCTCTTTCTTATTCACTGTACTATGTTTGTATTTGTAATTTGCTGGAGCTTTTCTCCTCAGATCTCCACTGAAAACAGACTTCTGGCCCCAGTCGGACACTACCCAGTAATCAAATGCAAATAAATAAGAGTTTGTGAAGGGATCATTAATAGCATTTCTCTTAGCATCATTTGACAGGAAACCTTGTATATTTCCCATTTATGTCACGGTTACTTAGAAAGCAGCAGGGTTTCATGTTATAGGCCCTTAAAATGTCTAACATTGGTAAGCGTACAAGAGTGTATCTTTGTTTTGGTCTGAATTAAAGGAAAGATTTGTTTCATAATGAAGTCAGAAGGTAAGAGATGTCAGGGTACAAGGATATTAAACAATGTTGCTATGGTAACACAAAAGTCCTCTGATGTTTCAGGATATCCTTATTACTCCATTTTTCCTTGCTTGATGCTATTTAAAATAATTTGTTTCTCCCCTCAGAGACTGAACCTCAGCTGTTTTCTGAAAAGCAGTGAAAAGAAGCTTTTAACAATGTAATGACACTGTTAGACGCACTATTTTGCTGATGAGGGTAACTATACAGTTTGCTGGGAATGACTGTAAATCCATGCTGTTCAAACCCAGGAATGTGTACATAAAAAGGATATTTCAAAGACTTCTGTGTAGCTTTGCAACAGATTAATACATAAAGAAAGCTTATCCTTCTCTGTGGAGACTCAGGAAAATGCATGAACGGTTGTTCCAATACATGCTGCTTGATGTACCACATAAATTTTAATAATTTAGCTTGCCATTTACTGATATAGCTGAGAAACCATATAAGAAAAGAAGTTGAGAGGTCTACCGTCAATGTGGTTGCTCATGGGTATCGTGTTTTTCCCCAAAAGGGATGACGATGCACTTTTTGGCATTGAGCATAAGACCATGGTTCTGGCACTAGTCACTGGTGTCAGTGAGGCCTTTTTGTAGGATGTCAATGCCAGCTTGAGAGTCAATAATGGCTCCTAGTATGCGGTCATCTGCGAACTTGGTTAACCAGAGTCCTTTGGTTTTGGCCTGAACTTCAGAGAAGTATATACCAAACAGGAGAGGACCCAGGACCAATCCTTGTGGGATGCCACTTGTGACTGCCTGGTAGTCGGATTTGGAGTCCGCTACTTTCACCGTGTGGGTTCTGTCCATGAGCCAGTTGGCTACCCATCTTGTGATGTAGGGGTTGATGCTTAGGCTGGTTAGTCTGTCAATGATCCCTGAGTGGAGGATAGTGTCGAAGGCCTTGACTAGATCAAGGTAGGCTGTATGGACTGCCTTGCCTTCATCGACCGCTCTGGTGACAGATTCGAAGAAGTCTATCAGGTTGAGCAGACATGACTATGAGGGATCCAGGGTTTGAAGATTTCCTATAACCTTATTTATGAGGTACTTAATGATGCACTCCATGGCCTTATAGATCAGGCTTGTCAAGATGATGGGTCAGTAGTAACTCCCCCTTTGTGGATAGGAATGACTGTAACAGTGCGCCATTTGGTGGGGACAAAGCATGAAATGAGGATGTGGTTGAAAAGGGCACTCAGGTGAGATGTCAGTTCCCTTTGTGATTCGTGTAGAATGCAATAAGGTATGTTATCAGCTCCCATGGAGGCTGTATTTTTGGCTTTGGATAGTGCAGCTTCTAACTGAGCAGCCATGATATTGGGGATTTGGCATTCCTCGGGTATTGGGATGGGCCCTTTTGGAGGTGGGGTGGGTAAAGTTTGCACTAAACCTGTCTGCCAAGATGTTGGCAATATCTGTTGGCTCAGTATAAGTGGTGCCGTTTTGCAGCAGCTCAGAGCACCTCTGTATATTGTTATGCAGGTTCTTGCCGTAACTAAAGAATGCCTTGTGGTTATCTTTAGCATCTGTTGCAATTTTGTTTTCATAACTAGCTTTGGAGACTTTAATAAGGGATCTCAGTTTTTTGCTGAGATGTGGAAGGGAATTTTTCCAGTCTTGGGACTTGGCCTTCTCTGCAACAGTTTTTTTTCTTCTGTTGTAGAGTTTGTTAATAGCAGGGGACCACCAGATAGGCTTCCCCTTTTTGGAGGATATAACCTTGATTCTGTTAGGGATGGCCTGATCCATGCACTTGTGTAAATGTTCATACAGCACCTTGGTGTATGATTCCGCGGCCATACACCCTTTCTCTGTTTGCATGGGTGATGTGAAGTTTGACACGTCTGTCTTTAGAAGTGCAAATTGGCTTTGGAAAATTTTTTGACTGTGGTTTTCTTTGTGGGGGGTGCGGTTGGGATTTGGATATCGACTGTGATTAACTTATGGTCAGATCTGGACCAGGGAGGAGTTGATCACTGGTGTAGAGCAGCGATCCTCCATGTTAGTGATGACCAGATCAAGAATGTTTCTGCCTCTGGTGGGGGGTGAGAATGAGTTGGTCCAGAGCATTGGAGTTAACGAATTCCAGAAATTGTAGGGCAAATGAGTTGCAGCAGGACTAATTTTCCTAGCTTATGGAGGGATAGTTAAAGTCCCCCAGCATAAGGGTATTAGGTTGTACCCTAATGCATTCTAGAGTGTTCAGGAAAGCGGAATGGGAGTCTTGGGACATAGTGAGAGATCTATAGCAGGCTACAACCTGGATTGTAATTTTATCCAGTGTTAGTTATATCTGAAGCATCTCTGATACATTGTGTTGGGCAACCAGTCTGGAGGTGTGCATGTCCTTTATGAAGATGGATATGCCACCTCCTTTGGGGCTTCGGTCCACACCTCCTTTGGGGCTTCGGTCAAGGTTTGGGGGTTGGAAGGTGAGATATGCTGTGTAGCCTGGTAGTGTTGGGGTGCTTTCTGGAGCCTTGAACCAAATCTCAGTTACTGCAGAGAGGTTAATGTTCTCCAGTTTTAGGAGTGACTCGAGCGAGTGCATTTTGAGATTTAGGCTTCTAGCCTTGAGTAGCATTACCCTCATGTTGCATTTGTTTGCAGTTGTTATGGTGGTAATTTTTGTCTTTAGGGCATTGCCTAAAAAAGGCACTATAGGGGTGGCAAGAGCCTTTGCCAGTATCTGGAATCCCAGGGGTGACAGATGCAGGCCATCTCTGGCAAAGCATCCGAGGTCTGTCGATCATGTCATCCCAGGCAGACACATATTGGACCCCCTTTGAATGACACCAGAAACTTAGCCAATTGTTGAAGTCAAACATTTTGTGCTTGTACTGTGGTATCATTCTAGGTGACGATGGTATGCTAATCAGGGCTAGGATCATAGCTGCCTGGGCTACAACATTTTCCTTTACTATTGTTGAGGCAGTCCCTTTAAATTTAAGGGGTGGTGATTTTAAAAATAAAGTTGAACAAAAAGAGACACTTTGGGAAATTAGATTGGAGGCAGACAAGTCTCCTGGTCTTAACAGGAATATAATGTTAAGTGTTTTTTAAAAGGAAAGATACTTTTTATAATTGAATTAAGTGTTTTTAATAAGTGCTAATTAAATATTTAAGCAATTACAGGTCCTTTTTGATTGGATGTTATATAAGAGTGAGCTGATTTTAGAATGTATCATTATTCTGATTAAGTCCTGGTTTGGATGAAAGCTGAAAAGTAAAGTTATTATGCTAAAGATATTTGGTGTATTTTCGTAGAATCCTTCCCTCTGCTGTTTTTGGTGTTTTTTTTTAGAGTTTTATTGAATTTCCATCTTCAGTTGGGACTTTTGTGTGTATAAATATGAATATGAATATTACAAAAACAGGAGAATTTAATTCTGATTTAAGAGGCAAAATGACAGGAAATGATATAAGAAAAACAGTTATAAGATATGGTAAGTTAAAACTTTTGGACAAAAATTGGTGGACTTACAAAAGGGGTATGTATAGAACTGAAATAGATTATTTTATACTATCTGACGGTTTAGTTATAGGATAGGGGGGTAGTTGAAACAGGATTTTCTGATCAACTTGCAATATGGCTAGACTTAAAAGAAAATGAGTATATAAAAACAGGCAAGGAATAAAATGGACAAATGAGAAAGGATGGAATAGAGGAGGAAAGTGATTAGCAAAACAGTTATGGAGAGATCATATTACTATGAGAACATATTATAAAAATTGGTCTGAATGGTGGATGGTATTCAAAGAAAATACAAAAATACTTTTTACAGTGGAATTATGATGTGCTACAAGCAGAGAAAGAAAAATATAAAAACATAGAACAGTGGATGCATTGGAATACTTAGAGCATAATGATAAAAGTACTTTGACAAATTAAAAAATTATATGAAAGAAATCAAGAAAAATACAAGAACTGTTACATAAGCAAAGATATTTTTTACAAGAAAAAAAGAGAATAAGTATCCAGTTACTTAAGCAGATTAGTAAAGGAAGAAGGTAGTGTAACGAGAGAAATAAAAATATAAAGGAGAAATAGAAAGAACTCTGGAAAGAATTATGAATAGTGTAGTACAATACACGCAAGAAATGTTTAAAGAAAAGAGAAGGTAGTGGAAAGTAAAAAGTTAACAAAAAAAAGAGAACAGACAGTTAGAAAAGGAGATTTCTTTAAACAAGGTAAATAAAGTATTAGGACAAGTAAATATAGATTCAGCTGCAGGCCCAGATGGAATAGGCTACGAAATGTATAAAAATTTTAAGGGATTGGCAAAAAAATATATATTTTTTTAAATTTTTGAATGAATGGTTAAATGAAGATTTTATGTATAAAGAATTATGCAGTGGAATCTTAAATTCAGACGGAAGTGAGAAGAGAATTAAAATGGAGTTCAGTACTACTGAATAATAATAAGATCTTTATGAAAATGATACCAATGAGATTTAAAACTAAAATGGAAAATAGTATGGAAGATAGTATACACAGAGTATAAAAGGGAAGGGTTGTTGAGAATTATTAATGATAGAGAAATTGTGGATGATTTTATGAATAGAAAATAAGCAAAAATCATAATAGGAGACCTTAATAAGGCATTTGATACAACTGGATATAAAATCTTATGGGTAATAATGAAATAATATAAGTGAGAAAGTTAGGAAATTATGCATGTCAGCATATAATAACAACTAAGTAAAAATACTTGTAAATGGCTAGTTGAGCCAACAGGTATATATAAAAAGTGGCGTAAGACAGAGATGTCCAATGAGTTGTATACCCTTTGCATTAGTTATGAATGTGATACTATGTGAAATAAATTACAAAATTAATGTGGCAGGGTATACAACACCTGAAGGGTTAAGAATTCCATTTCTTTTAACATATGCAGATGTCATTATAATAATTGCAAAAAACAAAACCTGGATAGAAATAATAATTTGCATAAATACGTGTCCAGAGGTGATAGAGATGGTTATAAATAGAGAGAAAAGTAAAGGTTTAGGTGATATTTATTTATTATTTATTTGTCATTTGTTAACCAGGTTAGTCCAACTGTGCCAGTGGCCCGTTTTCAGTGGAGACCCAAGCAGAACAGCTCCAGACAGCTATTACAAAGTTACATAAAGAAAAACATCTGACAATGAAGTTGTATGCAAACAATACAATAATGTGCTTTACACAAGAACATTAGAAATTTACAAAAGGCCAGTTAATGAAGTTTACATAAGCATTACAATAATGTGCATAACATGCAGTACAAAAGTTAGAAATGTTTATCAACAAAAAGAGAAAGAGATGCTAATAAGATAAGACACTTGCAATAGGTGGGTGTTAAAAGTGTGAGAGATAGTAAGGTGGGATTTAAGTGGGATCATTTCAGTGACAAGTGTTGACATTTAGAAGAAAAGTTTTAAGTTTGTATTTAAAGAGATTTATGTTAGAAATTATTCAGATGTTAAGGGGGAGTTTGCTCCATGCATGGGAAATAGTATATTTGTATAGACGTTTACCAATGTTTTTGTTTGGTTTATAGGTGTCCAGAAGGAGCTGGTCAGAGCTGCAGGAAGTTCTGGGAGGGGTATAATGTGATATTAGTGAGGATAGAGCAGGACAGGAAAGGGGTTTTAAGAGTAGGGTATAAGTAATTTGAAGCTGGGAGTGAAGCAGGTGCTGGGGGAAAGTCAAGCCACTGGAGTTGTTTTAGTGCATAGCAGAGATGTGATTTGTAGGGTTGGTTACTAGCAAATGTTGCAATACTATAGTATGATAGACAGAGTTTAGCCAAAAGGGTAGATTGTAGATGTGAAAAAATGGGGAGGCATAAAGTAGACACAGGGGAAGGTCTGAGCTAGTTTCTGCCTAGAGTAAGGGGCTAGGTATTTTTTTAGGTCTGTAGACTAGGCCGATTTCTGATTGGTCTTTTTAATACAGTGCTGAACATGGGTATCAAATTTTAATTGGTCATCAATAACACCACCAAGAAGTTTAGTATGTGGGTCAGGCTGTATGATGGTATTGTTAAGAGAAGAAATGGTGAAGGTTGTTTTGAGGTTAGAAAGGGTTCTTGGAAAAAAAGAGTAGTAGCTTTGTTTTTTGGGGATTTAGAATTAGTTGGTTGTTAGTTAGCCATTTTTCTACAGATAGGAAGCTATACTGAATAGTAGAGAGAAAGTTAGAGAAACTGTCAGAACAAGTAATAAGGGTAGAGTCGTTTGCATATTGTATCAGGGAGGATGCTGTACAGGAAGTATGTAATTGGCTTGTGAAAATATTAAAGAGTAAAGGGCCAAGAATCGAGCCTTGAGGCACCCCAGTTTGGATTGGTAAGTAAGGGGAGCAGGTAGCCCGACATCTTACTGATTGTTATCTGTTAGTGAGATAGCCAGTGAACCATTTAATAGTAGAGGGAAATAAGCTGAGTTGTGATAGTTTATCGACAAGTTTGGAGTGTGATATGGCATCAAATGCTTTAGAAAGGTCAAGAAAGAGGCAAGAAACCACTAAATTTTTGTCCATGGCGTTGGCAACAGTTTGAGTAAAGGGCAGTAGATGTACTGTGATGGGATCTGAAGCCATGTTGCATAGGGGTTAGGAGGTTATTATCTAGAAGGTACTTAATAAGCTGTCTGTGAATGGAATTTTCAAGGAGTTTAGATAGCGAAGAGAGGATAGCAATAGGGCTGTAGTTGGATGGGTTGCTGCTGTTGCCTCCATTGTGTAATGAGTGATCAAGAATGATTTCTATATATCTGGGATGGTGGATTCTTGAAAAGATTTATTGATCAGGATGGAGACTGGGTAAGCTATTGAATAAGCAACTAGTTTAAGAAAGTCGGGAGGGTTGTCAGAAGAGGGGGAACATGGCTTCAGCTTAAGCATGAGAGATTTGATATAACATGTCGGGATGGGGTTGAGTGTGAATGAGGGAATACTGGTGAAATGTGGAGTGGGGGTGTGTTTATTGTTCTGACCATTGTGGGTGAGTTTGTGAACAGATTCAATGAAGTATGAATTTAGAAGAGTGGCAATTTCAAGGGTGGGGGGTAGAATCTTATTAATAGAGTGCCAGAATTTTTTTGGGTTAGACTTATGGGTGAGTTGGGCATTGGAGTAGAATTTTTTTATCTGTACTGATGTGTTTTTTAGCCAGACTACATAGTTGTTTATAGATTTGGAGAAGAGAAGGTGATCTAGTATTACTCCATTCTTTCCAGGTGCTGTCTCTTTTTTCATAAGAGTAAATGTATCTTTTGAGAGCCAACGGGTGTGGGATGTTTTGATTCTTACTTTTCTGAGAGGTGCCTGGTAGTCATAGATGGAGAGAAAAGTGTGTCTGAAATGAAGGACAGCATCATTTAGAGACATGTATTTCAGAATTGACCAGTCTATAGAGTTTAGCATGTGATTAAAGGCCTCACTGCTAAAAGTGGATAGATTGCGACAGTCTTTATAGCGATGGTATTTAGGTATCTAAACAGCGTGCCTAAGAACTCTGATAGGAAGGTGGTCACTAAGGGAGTCTGGTAGGGTAGAAGGGTTTTGATACAGGTTAGGGTCAGTTGTTAGGATCCAGTCAAGAGTGGAGCTATTATAATTTTTATTGAATCTAGTAGGTGTAGTAAGTAGCTGATGTAGGTTGATAGTGAGAGATGGGCTGGTTGTAGATAGGAGATGTTAACATCGACTGGCTAAAACTAACATAATAGTTTCATAGCTGATATTAAGTGATAGCCATGAGAGTATGGATTTGAGGATTGGATTATTACCTAATGGGTTATAGATAGCAGCCAAGGCAAATTGCTTTTGTGGGTTAAGGTGACAGTTTGGGATAAGTAGTTTGGCAAGGTGGAAATCTGGATGGGTTATGGGTAGGGGGATAAATTGAGGTGTTCAGAGTACATAATGGCAACACCACCACCTTTCCTAACCGTTCTGTCTTGCCACTAGATATTGTAATGAGGGGAGGATTTCAGAGTTTGAGATGTGGGACATTAACTATGTTGCAGACAGGGTTAGGATCTGCGGGGAATGGAGGGTAATCCAGGAGTGTAGTTCTGTGGTTTTATTCAGGAGGCTCTGTACGTTGAGTATATATTAAGATTGGGTGGGGGGGGGGGGGCTGTTGAGACTGGTGGATGTTGGAATGGTGGAGGAAGTTGTAGGAAAAGCAGGACATGGATTGGGGTGGATATCCCCATCAGTTAGAAGTGTGTTTGGGAGTGGTACTGGTAGTGGTTGTGACACAAGTATTTTAGCTTAAGTGGTAACTGGGTGTGTGCTAAGACTCTGTGTTTGTGAATTTGGGTAGGGGAGATGTTGACTAGAGATGGTGAGATAGAGCATGTGTAGGATGATTCTGTTAGTTGAATGGAGAGTGTAACAGTAGTTGGAGGTTGGAAGTGGTGGCGTAGTGATTGGCAAGAGGTGAGTGAAATGAGGAAGTAAAGTAAAGGGGTTAGGAGGTAGATTATAGCCATGGTATAAGTTAGAGTTTTAAGTACTAGCAGTAATCTAATTAGACATAGTATAAAGGGAAAGGGGTGGGGCTGTGTGAGGTTGGGGATCAGGAATAGTGTAATTGGAAGAGGTGGGTTGGGTTTTGTATTTGGGTAGACAGTAGAAATTGAATGAAAGTGGGTGTGTGTGGGGAATGGGGTAGGGGAGCGGAGTGAGCCCAAGTGTAGCAAGGGCGAATGGAGTGGGATTACACCCTGTTCGAGGATTGGAAAATTCCCCTAAGACATGGAAAATTCCCCTAAGACAGTCAGTAAGAGAACACCACAGGTAGAAGTTTTATGCTGCTTACTAGTCCAGAATGGTGGTGTTTATCCTTTTTTACATTTGCATTTCCCTTTGCTTTGTATTTGCTGCAAACTATGTAGCTAAATATATAATTTGCTTGAGACTTTGCACTTTCATTTAGTATTTAATTAGTGAAGAATAAGTACTGAGGGGTAGGGGACTGAAGGCTATGCCTCTATTGAGAGAGGCTAAATACCCAAACATAACAGGGCAGATAAGTAAAGCAAAATGTTTCAACAGTGAACTGGATGAAGAGCGTTGGGGGGGTTAAGAGGGAGATTTGCAGCTGTTGCTCCTGGGGTATGTGCTGTAGCTGATTGTAACAGATTTTAACAAGGTATAACAGTATTCACAAAAACAGGCACCGACACTGTCCTTAAGTGGCAACAGCAGGGTTCCGGAGTTACAGCTGGGGCTGCGTTTTTTATTTTTTGATGATTATTGGTTAGAGTTTCCTTTGCTTTTAGCTAAACTGAGAAGAGTCCTCGTTCGTACAAGTAGAAGGGGGGGAGACCCAAGGCCAGGTGGTCAGTGGCACTAAAAGCTGCAAAGAAGACAAAAGGAAAGAATACAAGACTAAAATCAACAAAATAAGGACATCAAAATAAGTCAAAGTAATCTGTACTGTCACTTCAATTCACAGAAGTGCAAACCAAGCGAAATTACGTTTCTTCAGACTCAATGTGCATACAACACGTAGACTACATTTAACATGATGATAATACACAAAATTCTATAGACAGAGATGACAACACAACAATAATAAATACTTGCATTATTGCACTGATTTAACAGACTGTCACTCATTACTATGTTATTAGCTTATTTTCACTGGACAAGTTCCACTTAAGCGATTGATTTAAGGCCTACATTTATATTGCACAGTAAGATAGTTCCGTTTGATTACTGCTGACTTTGCTGTCTGGGTACGGGTACGACCTTGTTACATATTGCACTACAGAGACTTTTCACTGTTGTTGAATTACTGCCTTAATGTCCAGTGTGAAGGGTACTGTTCCTAGAGTTCAGTAACCTGATGGCTAGTGGAAAAGAAGCGGTTTCTGAATCTTGTGATTTTGCAGCGTATGCATCGAAAGCGCCTTCCTGATGTTAAATGTCAAAACAGCTCGTAAGCAAGAAGAGTGCTATCCATGGTTATTTTCCTTCCCTGTTGAGACATCTGGACATGTGCAAGTCTTGTCTGGATGGGTGGGAGTTCCTGATAATCCTCTCAGCCACTTTCACTGGCGGGACTGATGCTTGGAACCAGAGCAGCTTCAGTACCATACTGTAAAGCTGTTTGTCAGTACAAATCCAAAAAGCAGGCAAACAAGGAAAATCGCAGAAATAAACCAAAGAATGAACCTGGATGCCACTGTTCAGCGAAACAATAAAGCCACGGAGAGAAATGTAGGCAGAAGTGCTAGAAACGAAAACGAAGTGTTGAATACGTTTATGTATTTTGTTGCTTTGTGGCTTTTACTATTGAACGGAAGTCTGCCTACATTTCTCTCTATGGCTTTATTGTTTCGCTGAACAGTGGCATCCAGGTTCATTCTTTGGTTTGTTTGTCAGTATACTGTCGATGGTGCCCCTGTAGAAGGTTGTGAGACCTGTTGATGGTAATTTTGCTCTCCTCAACCTTCGCAAAAAGTGAAGCCGTTGGTGCGCCTTCTTAATTATGGCATTTGTGTTGGCTGACCATGTCAAGTTTTCTGCAATAAAATCCTTCCTCAGAAATTTTGTTCTTTTTACTCTCTCAACTGTTTCTCCAGTGATTACAAATGGAGTGTGCTCTCTGTTGAGAACACCAACTTATGAACTGATTCACCTCCTCTCTGTAGGCTGTCTCGTCATCATTCCTGAGGAGGCCCACAACTGTCATATCATCTGAAAATTTGATATGATTTGATCTGTGCTTGGTAGTACAGTCGTGGGTTAGTATCATGAAAAGCAGGGGGCTTAGGACACATCCCTGTGGGACTCCAGTGCTTAGGGTGATGCTCTCCGATGTATTCTTGCCTACGCACACTTTCTGGGGTCTATCTATAAGAAAGTGCAGAATCCAATTGCATAGTGGAATGCTGATGCCCAGTTGAACCAGCTTTCTGATCAGATTTTGCAGGATGACTGCACTGAAAGCTGAACTGAAGTTGATGAAAAGTAGCCTCACATAGCTATTCTTATTCTCCAGGTGGTCCAGAGATAAGTGGATTGCCAAAGAAATACCATCTCCTGTGGAGTGATTGGGTCTGTATGTAAACTGGAGTGAACTGAAGTCTGCAGGTAGTTTGGATGTTATTACATCTTTGACCAGTCTCTCAAAGCATTTCATCACAGTGGAGGTGACAGCTACGGGACGATAGTCATTTAGGCTAGCAGGTGGTGACTTCTTTGGCAGTGGTACAATGTTTGTGTACTTGAAACATTTGGGCACAATGGCTTGACTCAGTGAGTTGTTTAAGATGTTTGTGAGTACATTTGTTAGTTGGTCTGCACAGTCTCTGAGTTCTCTTCCGAGAATGTTATCAGGTCCATCCATTTGAAAAGGAATTATTGGAGATATTTTTTTTTTCATTTATATAAGGTTCTAGATTAAATCCAGTAAAAAGAGCAGTTTATATGTACATAGAGAGTAATGAAGTTTAGAATTAATTTACCCAGTGGTATGTGCTGCTTTATTAAATTTGTACAAAATGTTAAAGTGGATAAATGAAAAAAGATGGGGGATTAGTAACAAAAATAGAAGTATGATGCATTCGCAGGTATGGTAAAAAAACAGTACGTAAATGAAGAAATAAAATCTTACCAAGAAAGAATATTTTTGTGGAAAATAAAAATTGATGATATACAGAAAGATAGAAAAGTATGGTATAAGAATGTAATGAGAAAACATTACTATGTGAAACCATGGGAAAATCTAAGAAATGAACAAAAAATCAGAGCTATAAAAATAAGTAGCAAATCGTATAACCAGAAAGTAGAATGCCATGATTTTTTGTGGAGACTGGTAATAGATAAATTACCAGCAAAAGGAAAAGTTGGGAAAACTATGTGAAGAATTTTTTTCACAGATATAAAATAAGTGGATGAAATAAACATGGATATGATTAAATACGGATATTATGAGAACAGAAGTAAAGAAGAACTTGTTAAAATAACAGATAAAAAAATAATTTGTTACAAGGGTTATATGGAATGAAAGAATAAATGAAATTGTGTTTAATGGTAAATGGATTTTAGCAATAATATAAAGTAAAATCAGATGGTGGTCATGGAAATAGGAATGGGGGGGTCTAATAGGGATGACAAGTTAGCATAGTCGTAAAGGAAATTATGAAAATGTGTAAATAGGTTTGTATAAAGTACAGTTTTGTACCTACCATAAATGTAGATGTTCGAGGATCCACATTGCTGCAGTCATAACCTGTGGGTAGTCCGCTGTCCTCGGTCGGCCCGAATACCAAAGAGTTAGGCTGGCGTCGGTCATGGGCCGAGCTGGCGTCAGTGCGTAGTAGTACTTAAGCGCATGACCGACGCCATATCCTCAGTCTTTCTTGCCCCAGATGTCAGAAGGCCTTAAAAAGGAAAGGCCAGAGCCAAAATAGTAAATACCCAACAACCCCAAGTGAGAAAACAACAATTATCCCAAAGGGAGAAAACAGCAACCCCCAAACTATAGCGGTGAAGGAGGGAGGGAAAATAGGACTGCAGCAATGTGGATCCTCGAACATCTACATTTATGGCAGGTACAAAACTGTACTATGTTCTTCGTCTCACATTGCTGCAGTCATAACCTGTGGGTAGAATCCCAAAGCAAGAGAAAAGGGAGGCTGGCAAATTAAAAAGCATTAGGAGCTGCTAACATGCCCTGTAAAACTGCAGTGGCAAACCCAGCCCTAGACTTGGAATAAAGAGGGAGATGGTAATGCTTAGTAAAAGTGTGTACTGAACTCCAAGTAGCTGCCTCCAAAATATCCTTAGTAGCTACACCCCTCAAAAAGGCAGTAGATGTGGCCGTAGCCCTAGTGGAATGAGGTCTGATCCCAGCAGGAACACTCTTCCCATGATGAGAATAACAAAAAGCAATACAATGACCAATCCACTTAGAAATAGTTTGCTTTGAAACAGCTTTCCCTTGAGAAGCCAGAGCAAAAGAAATAAATAACTGTTGAGTCTGCCTGAATTCTTTAGTTCTGCTCAAATAATAACGTAGCTGCCTGTGAATGTCCAAAGAATGCAAAACTTTTTCCCCCTTATTTTGGGGATCAGCATAAAAAGTAGGCAAATGAATAGACTGGTTCAAGGCCACATTAGAAATCACTTTAGGCATAAAAGTAGGGTTAGTACGCAAAGACACCCTATCCTTATGGAATACCAGGAAAGGTTCAACTGCCATGAGTGCCTGCAATTCAGAGACCCTCCTAGCAGAGGTAATGGCCAACAAAAAAGCAGTTTTCCAAGACAAAAACTTCAGTTCAGACGTAGCTGCAGGTTCGAAAGGAGGTAAAGTAAGCTTCTCCAACACAAAATTGAGATCCCAGGAAGGAGTAGGAGCTCTACATGGGGGTCTTATATTTTTTGCCCCTCTAAGAAATTGCTTAAACAAGGGATGAGAAAATAAAGGAGGGTCACAATCATAGTGAGCAGAAATGGCTGCAGCATGAATCTTCACAGAGGAAAATGACAAACCTTTGTCCAGTAATTCAGTAAGATACTGTAATGCAAAACTTAAATTAGGTACGGAGACATCAAAGCCTTTTGCTGTGCTCCAAAGAAAAAATCTCCTCCATTTATCAGCATAAACTTTTCTAGTACTGGGTCGCCTGGCTTCCAAAATGACATCTAAAACCTGTTGAGGAAGCTGAGACCCCACAGGCTCTAAAACAGAATACGCCAGGCTGTTAGATGCAGGGACTGCACACTGACATTGAGCAAGTGATTGTTTGACTGGGACAACAAGTGAGGAATCTGTGGCAAAGGCCAAGGAGGCTCCTGAATTAAACTCCTCAGCAGAGGATACCAGTGCTGACGTGGCCAATCTGGTGCTATTAGAATCATGCAAGGCTTGTCCCGCCTGACTTTCAAGAGTACCTTGGGGAGGATAGGCAGAGGAGGGAAAGCATAGACGTGAAGGTTGTTCCAACTGAAAGATAGAGCATCCACTTTCCAAGCTTTTGGGTGGAACATCTTTGTGAAAAATTTTGGTAGTTGGAAATTTAGAGGAGAAGCGAACAGATCTATGTCTGGAGTTCCCCAAGCCATTGTCAACTGTTGGAATACCTGAGGATCCAATTTCCACTCGTGGGGGTCCACAATTTGTCTGCTCAATACATCTGCTAGGGAGTTCTGTGCTCCTGGCAGAAACAATGCTTGAAGAGTGATGTGCAAACTCAGAGCAGTCTCCCACAATATCATGCTGGTCTGCAAAGGGGGTAAGAATGGGTTCCCCCCTGCTTGTTGATGTACCACATGACTGTTGTGTTGTCTGTTTGAATCAACATCTGTCCTGGTTGACGTAGGTCCTTGAAGGCCATCAGGGCAAATTGGACTGCTAACATCTCCTTCATGTTGATTTGCAAATGTTGTAGTCTGGGAGGCCACGTGTCTTGAATCCATTTCCCATTGAAGTGTGCTCCCCAAGCCAAGTCCGAGGCATCCGTTGTTAAGATCTGACTCGCCTCTGGTCGGGTCACAGATAGTCCCTTGTTTAGGTGACATTCCTGCGCCCACCACAAGAATTCCTTCTGGATACAAGGTATTATCCGAATGACAGTGTCCAAATCTTGGCAGTGTTGAGTCCATACAGTTTTGAGATACCATTGTAGCTTCCTCATATGCAGTTTGGCATTGGGAAGTACTAGAATGCAAGATGCCATGAACCCCAAGGCTTGAAGGACTGTCCTTGCAGTCAGCCTGGACAGTACTGATAACTGCTGGAACTACAGGTGAAGAGTTCTTTGTTTGTCCGGGGTCAGAAAAGCCATCTGAGAAGCTGTATTCAGTCTCACACCCAGAAAGCACATGTCCTGAGAGGGTACTAGACTGGACTTCATTTCGTTCACAGAATACCCTAGGCACCTTAAAACTGCCATTACATACTGCAGATGTTGAAGTAACTTGTCTTTGTCTTGAGCAAGAATCAGGCAATCGTCCAGATAAGGATAAATTTGTATTCCCCTCTGTCTGAAGAAAGCTATTACAGGAGCCAGAACTTTTGTGAACACCCTGGGCACAGTAGATAAACCAAAGGGCAATGCAGAGAACTGATAATGAGAAGTACCAGCCCGAAATCGCAGGAACCTCCTGCAGCTGGGCCTGATAGGAATGTGAAGATAGGCCTCTTTGAGATCCAGGGTTGCCATCCAGTGATCTTTGCCTAACATAGGCAGAAGTTGTTGTAATGTTAACATCTTGAACTTTGGAATGTCTAGGTAGGTATTGAGAATGGACAAATCCAGAATTGGCCTCCAAGTGTTTCCTTTCTTTGGCACTAGGAATAGACAGGAATAAAACCCTAGGCCTACTTCTGACGGAGGTACCACCTGGATAGCTCCCATCTGTAAAAGTAAAGAAATTTGCTCCTGGGCCTCCAGCCTTTGCTGAGGAGGCACATCTGGCATGCCTTTGAAAGGAGGAAAAGTGTGAAAGTAAAACTTGTAACCTTGATTTATTATTTCCAACACCCATTTGTCCTGGGTGACCAAATGCCAGTTTTGTTTGAAAAGTGCCAACTTTCCTCCTAGAGGAGCTGCCAGAAAAGAAGGATCTGGCAGCTGGAGATACAAGTCATTGGGTCTGTTTACGAAAAGGCTGACCCCTGCCCTCACTAGAAGACTGTGCAGGAGAACTCCAAGTCCTAGGTCTGAAAGAACCCTGAGCGTGAGCCCTGCCTCTACCACGTCTAGACCTGCCCTTAAACTGAAAATCCGAAGAAGGGTAGGACCATCCTCTAGCAGGCCAATTCCTGCTAAACTTAGGGGGCTGCACCTGCAAAAAATCCATCTGCATAGACTTAGCTTTCTCTTCCATCTTTTTCAAAACTGACTCCACAGGAGAACCAAAAAGAACTTCAGATTGAAGAGGAGCATCCAAAATCCGAGCTTTAACATGCTCTGACAAATTTTGATCCTTAAGCCAGGCATGTCTACGAATAACTGAACCAGTAGCAGCCACCCTGGATGAAGCCTGAAGAGCATCGAAACCACACTGCAAAGAGTGTTTTCCAACTTGATCTGAAGCATGAACCAACTCCTGCAATTCCTTACACTCTATACCCTCAGATAAAGCATCCACCTTAGATTTCAATTGGCCTAACAAAAAGTTCTGATACTTCAGCATATGAAACTGGCAATTTAAAGCCCTCATAGCTAACGTAGAAGAGGTGTACACTTTTTTCCCCCACCTATCCAACGCTCTAGAATCTTTATCCAAAGGAACTGGATTCTTAACCACAGAAGCCCTGACACCCTTCGGCCCTTGAACAATAGTTTCTGGGTCAGCTCTAGGACTCTTATACAAATACTTATGTGCTTCTGGAACTCTGTAATATCTGTCTGGCTTGACAGGGGCAGGGGGTAAAGAATCAGGATTAAGAGAAGCTTCAGAAAAAACATCCTGAACAACATCTAAGACAGGGGGAATAGCCAAAGGCCTATGTTGTGGTAAAAACAAAAATTCCCTAAGCCTTTTTCGAGAATCTGAAAAATCCTGACCTTCCCACTTGAAATGTTCCCTCATGGAATGTAAAGTTTCAGAAAAGGAAAAATCTTCTGGAGGAGAAGCAGAAGGACAGGAATCCTCTGCATCCGAATCTGAACAGGGAGGGTAATCCTGAATATCCTCAGCTGAGGACTCAGAGTAGTCTGAAGAATGCTCCATTCCCTCTAAATCTGTCTCCACCCTAGGCCTCTTCTCTGGGGGGGGCATAGATCCCCTGATCAAAGTAATCAAATCCTCTGCCATTTTCAACATATGTTTTTTAGGAACAGAAGGTGAAGAACTAGGGCTATGGCCAGAACCAGTAAGACCAGATTTAGCCTTAGCATGGCCTTTAGCCACTGAGGTAGAAGGCCTAATAACCTTTTGTAAGAATGGAACTACAGATACCTGAGAAGCACCCTCGGCCTGGCCTGACTCCTGAGAGGCCAACTCCTGCAAAAGTAAAGGTTCCCCCTGGGATTCAGCCGAGACCTCGGCCGGATCCACAGATTCAACCGGAGGTTCCATAGAACCGGCGTCCGCAACGGACGACTCATCCGGTTTAGACCTTAAAGATTTATCTTTACGTTTTTTAGCGGTAGCGGGTCGGAGGATCCGACGGCATGTTGTAGTTACACCGCTTACCGAAAACAAGCCTGGCACAGTCTAATCTTCATTTAATGGTGCGCTTATTAAATCTAGTGCAAAAGCGACACCCGACTACGTCGTGTTCAGGCCCCAAGCAAGGAATACAGAGAGAATGATAGTCCCTATGAGGTATCTGTTTCCCACAAGAAATACAATTATTAACTTTTTCTGACATCCGGATTAACTGAGGCAAGAAAAGACAAAAATTTTCCCCAACGGGGTACTTAGCCCAACTTGGTCTTCGGTCTGAAACTCGATAATTGAAAATTTCAGAACGCCGAACGGCACTTGCAAACGCTGCTTCTGCTTCGGACCACGCGGCAAGAAAGACCGAGGATATGGCGTCGGTCATGCGCTTAAGTACTACTACGTACTGACGTCAGCTCCGGGTGCCCATGACCGACGCCAGCCTAACTCTTTGGTATTCTGGCCGACCGAGGACAGCGGACTACCCACAGGTTATGACTGCAGCAATGTGAGACGAAGAACATCTAATATATTTTTACATTTGTAAATATTTGTAAATATGTTGTAAATAAGAGTTTTCTGTATATAAATAAGGACCCCTGTTTTTTTCGATAGGTACCGTGGGATCTGTTATATCACCTGAGCCACCACCAACTCGGGCTGATGGGACCTCAGTTTAATGCCTAATCCGATGGACATGGATCACATTCTGTCTTGTAAAGTCACATCCAGATAATTATGATCCTCAAACACTGGACAGGTAGCCACTACCAGCTGCAACAATAATTGCCACAGTCTCTATCACATTTCTTGTTTATCATAACATAATGTAAAAAAATCACAATGAGCCTAGATTTCCTATATTTCACCTCAGACTCCACTAAGCTTAGTTTTTTTGCATCTTCAACAACAAATATGTTCTTTCCAAATTCAGTCCGATGTACCATTTTATTTTTAACTTGGTCCACCAAATCCATGATTATCTTACCTACCCAAAGTTTATAAATATGCTGGTTAACACTTCCCACTTTATCTACTTGGCTATAAATTTTTGTTCCAGTTAGTGTGACTGCTTAATCATTGCTTTTACTTTCTCATAGAGTCATTCTGAGTTTTGCTTAATAGTGAGAACATACAGGGCTGGTTCCTAAAAGATACTACACCTTGTCTCCTGAAACCAGCTCCAAATGTTTCAAAATTTCAAATTTCAAAATTAAACTTTTATCACTACTAGGTTGTTTATAATCTCCAGAACTTTCAAAGCTTAACACTCATTTAGACTCCCTCAAAATGGAGTGGAAACTGCAGCTTTTCCTCCCAGATCTGCAGCATTATTTACCACATTACTGCCAGTGCTCAATACATTTGCCCACTTAAACAGCACCTTCTCAGAAATGAGAGTTTCACATATCTTTTATACTTTTACTAATTTTTTTTGGAGTTTTAACGATTCAACTCAATAGAGTTACTGAAGCTGGCAACCATCTACTAGCCTCACATGTGCCCAGAAGTTTTTTTTTTTTTTTTGTCATGCTTTGAATTTTGCAGCTTAGCAGGAAATCAAAAGAAAAGAGTAAAGTAATATCTCCTGTCACTGTTGGGAAAACACATCTACCTCAACTAATTAACTTCCTGAAAATAATAAAACAGACAAATAACTGAATTTTCTTAAGTGGTGAACAGTCAAACTGTAGGGGACGCCTATCCCAGAAGACTCTGACCAGGTTAAGACCCCCTGGTTCTCAGCTTCTGGAGAGGACTGAAGCAGCAACAGAAAGATTCAACACGCACATTGTGACGACAGGAGGTACTGCCAGCCATGCCAGGAGGAATAGGGCAGTAATTTATAACATGCCAGCACAGCTAGCTGGAAATTTGTAAATAATTATATGTCATTTGTATATCAAACTGATTTGTACATATGCTTGTGCTGGAAATATATTTGTGAGGTTTGCTTGTATTAAAATTATCAACAGTGCACCCTGTTGGAAGTAAAATAAATGTGCATGTATTATTGTAACTGAATTAAATACATACATTGTAACAGCATATAATGGAAGTGAAGAGGTTAATCTTAATCCACCTGACTTTGCAAAATATTCTTGAAATTAAATTACTTTATGGGTTAAGCCATAAAGATGTTATCCCACAGTTTTGAATGGAGTCAGAGACGCAGTGTCTCTGTTAGAGAATAGTTGGCAGCTCCTGTAGGAAGAGTAGAATGGTTTTATGACTTTCAGGAGATCAGAGCAAAGCTCTATCTGTGTGTATGGTAACACATAGGTGTTTCTAGTGTTGATGATAGCATGATAAACAGAGTCAGATGGCCAGATCTGTGTGATGTTATTCTGTAAGCCAGAAATAATATTTAGATATTAGTAGGAGTTTGCTCTCAGCATTCTGTATTCTGTCTTGGATCTGACAACAAAGACCACTCACCCGCATTATCTTGCCTTGCTCTATTCAGTAAGTTACTTAACCAGGAAACAGTAATTCATTTACTCAATCAGGAAAAGATAGTGAGATTAGCTAAATACTGTTTTTCCACTGGTATTATTTTTAATGTTTCCTGTGACTGAAACTCTAGTCTTTACTATAAATAGATATTTAGAATTTTCTTGTTCTTTTATTATTTATTATTAAACCTATTCAAACATTTCTTTGTGGCTGGTCCTTTTAGAAAATATTTAAACTTTGAGAGTATTTGCACATATTTATTTGGTGATAACTCTGGCCATTCCTGCTGTTTGGTCAACATTACCATTTGTACTAATATTAACTTCACTCAGCGTAATTGGATACTCTTTTAAGAACCTTATAGTAACTGACTGGTGACAGTGAATCTACCTTATAGTCTGGGCAAAGTTGGTATATTGGGTAATCTGTGCCAGCCTTTCTCAGGTGTGTTTGTGTGAAAATTAAATCTCAAATAGTGTCTCTCACCTACTTGGGGCAAGGACACAAAGCACTGGTTTCACACAGCCAGTGGGAAGCCTTACTGGGGACCTGGGGAGAGACAGATAGAGACACCCAGACCCCAGGCTGTGTGTGAGCCCTATAAGCTCTCAAAGCAAACTGTGCTTGATGCAGAGAGGTCTGCATCTGGAAATACTGAGTGCATTCATTTCTATTTCAAGTGAATGTCCCTCTCCAGTGTCAGTGGTGAGGATTCTGGCTCCTTGATTACTGGCCCAGTGTGGGGACATCACAAACATCACTTTCCCTCCAGTGTAAATGACTGGTTTATTTTACTTATTTATCCTTTTGTTGACCAGATTAGTCCACTAGGCTAAGTAGCCTCTTTTCAGGGGAAAATCAAGGTGGTATGCATACTACTACTAGGGAAAATATGGTCAGCACACCAGGGAACTTCCCCTACCCATTTGAACAGGTGCTGTGGGATCTTTTCACATTGATCTGAGCTACTACTAACTCAAGCAGATGGAATCTCTGTTTAATACCTTGTTTTAAGGACAACACATTGAGGAGTGCAGCACCCCTTTACGTTGCACTGCAATATCACAATTTTTCTACTTGGTGTGGGAATAGAAATTCTGCACCAAAGGCAAGAGTGGTACCTGCTACGTGACTGACACTGATAACTAATGCTCAGGTTTATGTCCAACTGTTAGTTCCACTCCATCTTTGCAGAGCGGGTATAATCCCATGTTCCTCTATCCATTCAGAAGCCATACCACAAAGCTAACTGATGAACTGGAGAAGGAAGAACACAGGTTTCAACATATCGTTCACATTTGCGAGGGCAACGAATACTGTACTTAACTCCCAATAGTTTTAATTTAAAGCCTCTTTTACAGAAGGTTTCACTTTACATGAACAAGGAATGAGTCCAAGTGATCTCCCCATCACATCACAGGCAACACTGAGTGCGTTAATGGTCTGCAAGACATGATACCTTATTGCCCTCTATATCACTCTCAGCCTTAGGCATGCAAAGGGAACTGGGAAGAGTGCAGACAACATAAGGCCAACAGGCTCAAGATAGTCAAAGCTTGGGTCTTCAGCTTTGACCTCATTCATTTAGTTAGTGCCATGACATTGTACAGCCTTGATGTGACAACAAAATAATTAAACCTGAAAAAATGTTCAGCTATGCTTCAATGAAAGCCATTCCATTGGTGAAAAGCAGGTAAGGCATTTCTCAATTGATGATGACTAACTCCTCCCAGAGTGTGGAACTGCAGGATGGCCCAAGCCAGGGTCACAAAGTCCATTGAGGGAGCCACAGGAAGTCAGCAATTGTTAGTTTTTTTTATCATAATGGCTAATACCTTAGTAAATTTTCTGGGGTCATGGGCTACATGAATGTACAACTCTAGGTACTGAAAGTGAAGCCCACCCATGGTGAACTGAGGATACCTCCTGTGACTCCAGACAATGGAGTGCATGAAAACATCCATCATATCCAGTGAAATAATGTGGCCACTCTGCTGTGGCTCAAGCACCCTCCCCAAGATGGTCACCAATTGGAAAATGAAATACTGGATGTGCTCATTGAAGTTTCTGAGGTTCACAATGGGAAAGAGGCCTTCCGGTCCAAGTCCACTTATGCTGATGAGGCCATAAGAAGGCTGAAACATGCATGTCCGCAACTAGTGGGGTTTGGCTTTATTGGCCTGAATTTGTCCATAACAGACTTAAAAAGGAAAAAAGTCATGGGCATTAAGAACTGCCATACAGCTGAAAGACCTGATGTCCTTAAGGGGTCATTTGCAAATATCCCATGTTACCTCTAATACAAGAGGTTTTAAGGAATTATCACACAGTGGAAAATCTAGCAAGGCTGTTTTTTTTTTCTTTTAGTTTTTACTGATTGTTTTAGTCCTTCTGAACAAGGATATGATGAAGTGGGAGCCCTTCATTTGTTCGAACTTTCAAATGGTCGACACCATATGAGTGAACGTTTGAAAGGCCGACAAATGATAGTGAAGATCCAGCTACAGTGCAGGACTGGGAGATTCCCCTTTCCTGCACTGTAGTGCAATCGCGGAGTGAGAATATTTAAGTAGCAGGGGGTGTGCAGGGGGCTTGCCCCCCTGCATAACACAGTCTTACTGTGTTTACAGGTAGGTAAGTGGTGCTATTTCAGGATGTCGGTATTTCGGAATGTCAACCATATGGTGTCGGTAATATGAAAGTCAGCATTCTGAATGGTCGACATTCTGAAGCAGACCCGATGGAGTACATCCCTTTATATTTTTCTTAAAAAGGAACATAATTTAAAGCCAATGTATGGAGTAGTTCCTAGCAGAAAAAAAAAAAAGGATGAAGACGTGTTCCTCCATGAAAAGAGCTAAAATTCATCATTCCACAGTGGTAACTCTCCAAGCTATGACAAATTTTTAGAATTGGCTTCCTATGAATGGTCTTGCAGAGTAACACCTGGACACTCTTCTAAGAGACATACACAACACAATCAAATGAGGCAAATGTGTTTCAGAACATTATTCAAAGAGAAGGCTTCTTTAGCTTAAGATATCTGCTGGGCCTAGGAGAGGAGGAGGAATCTAGTGGGCATCACAGACACTTCATAGTGCATAAAGTCGGTTTCTTCTTCTGAACATTTTCAACCAGCATTTAGTAAACCTGTCCAAAGAGGACATCAACTGAGAAGTAGGCATTCAGAATGGCCTGATTAAATGTGTCCCTGAAGTGAGAAGAGCAAGACCATAAATCACAGACCGCAGTAGTGGCCATGTCAGCACATTTGAAAACCGCACTACTGCATACAAAAAAAAAAAAAAAACATTAATTACTGTAAAATTATTTTCTACAGCTCCTTAAACCCAGCTGCAGCAAGGTTGGCTAGTTTTACTACAGCCTAGTCCACTAGGGAGCTTTACCTAGAAATGCTTAAACTGATATGTCATTAAAAACAATAATGAATTCTGGGACATGTTTCCCAAGGAGGACATGAGAATTTGATATCTGAGGAGCTAAATTTGGTGGTGTGCTCTCTGGAAACTATGCCTGAATTGACCAAAGGGACTGATTATTTATTTGCTAAGTTAGTTGGTTATTAATATTTGTAAACTGGTTAGGTTGGCTGGTCCAATGACCCTTTTCAGTCACAACCTGATAGAAACAAATAGTTGATAGGGAAGAATAGATTACACAAAGACAGGTTTCAGAATAAAGGTATTACAGAAATATTTATGTCACTCAGAGTGTTTACAGACTGAGGTCTTGAACACAGATGCATGCAATTAATCAACAATTTATTTGTTGCCAAGCATATCATCAAAATGGCTTCTACTTATATATTTTACAGCATCAGTACCTCTCTGCTGTTTTGAGGACTGGGCCCTGCTTCAGTTAATATTTTTTCTGATAATTTATTTCAGGTCTGATCATATTAATCTCCAAAGCAGCTGTATTTGTATGTTTATTTTAGCTGACGAAGGAACTTTGTTCTAAAGAAGGGGTAAAGAGGAATCTGTCTTGGGAATAACAGTCAGGTTGTCACTTCCCTCTGTCAAGAATTTATAGAAGGATATGCTTGTTGGAGTTCAAATTCTGCTAAGCTACAAAAATGCTATTCATAAGGATAGGTTCCATTAGAGCGACAGAGATCAAGAGATGACCCAGGGCTCCTTACCCTTTTTATACAACACAAATTAAACAAATTCTGTGATGAAGAAAGTGGAGCAACTGGCCAGTTCCATGGTGGAGTCCATTATGCTGATGGATGTCTATCCAATGGATGAATCATCTGAAGAGGTGCCACAGAAATTAGCATTGCTTGCCTGCGTTACATGAACATCAGGATCCTCAGCATTTCCTTCCCAGGAGAAACTTAATTGGATAGAGATACTTCCAGTACCAGGAATTGGAAGCCTAGATTCATAAGAAGTACAAAGTGGCAAGCAAACATCAAGTGACAGATGTCAGTACACCAATGCTTGGGTTAATACAAGCCAGAGGTAACACCTGGTCATGACACCTGACACGCATTCAAGGAAATGTCCTATAAGGCTATTAACAGCAAGCATGCTGTAACATCCAAGCTGTCCTCATGGGCCTATTTGACAGAATGGACTTATGGAAGTCTCCTCTATTCTAGTGGGTCATCATTATTCAGTATGGGGGAAGGATAAGTGGTGCAAATTCTCTGATCCAGAGTAATGTCAAACAGCCTTTACTGTGGGACTGCATGGATCAGTCTGTGGAAGCAGACAGGGTGTGGCCCTGCTCCAGATACTCCAATGAAGAAAGCTCAGTACTGACACCCTGCAGCACACCATCTCTCAAACTACTAGTTAGTGTCGGAAAGTTTTTTATTCCTCTCACTGTTTGCTGAAAATTGCATATGACTGTGAAGGCTGCCAGCCTAGCTAGATAGAATTTTGTTGATAATTCTGTCATTTGTAAATATTAATATAAGCCACAGGCTTGTTCCCTTAAATTTAAGAAAATCGTGTTAAATGTTGAACATCAAAAATGTAACAACAGTGCCCTCTGCTGGAGGAAAGCTGATAAGTCAAGCATTGTATGACTGATCTCAAACTCAGACTGTGATGTATGGACCAGCAGATTTTTTCTATTGTTTTGAGACCAGAGTTAATTGCTAGATTTTACATATATAATGTCTTTAATTGCTGTGGTTTCCAGACCAGGTGGAAGATCAAAGCTATGTTAAACTCTGAGTTTCTGTTAGCCTGGGAACCAGAGAAGAATGATGTAATCTAAAATGAGTCAGCAGTGATGTGTTATCAATTTAAAAGACTGTCTCAGAGAGAAAGAGCATTTTGGATTTTGTCTAAAGCTGATAACTCGCCAGTACTCTGCTTTTGCTCTGTATGTAAGTTTATTTAGATCTGTGATTGCTGTTAGGAAAAGCTAGAAAATAGTAAATTTAGTCTAGCTGTTTTCTATATTTATGTCAGAACTATTCTACATATTATTTTAAGCATTTTCCTGTGATGTCTGAACACTGTGTTAAATTGAGACGTGCACGGGCATCACAATGACATAAGTCCTACAGTAGTTAATGGACAGCTTGCAACCCACAAGGAATGGCACGCAATTGTTGTCATGGAATTCATACAGGAAACCTCTTGCTAGTCTCCCATGTTAGCTACTCCATAACCATTAACATGTTTGCAGCAATGTAAGCTTTGTGCTTCACTTTTCTGATGCTTTTGGAGTGGGGGGCTGGAGTGAAGAAACTATGGAAAAACCATGTCATGACCCTCTCTGAGTCAATACAGAAAGTGCTAGTGTGGGCCCTGGGTTATGATTTGTCATCTTTAGGAATACTTTCAAATGTTAATACAGTTCAGGCATTGACAACAGGATCTTTATAACATATGTTAAGACTGAGAAGCAAATTGTGTAAGGGACAGAAAAAGAACTTGGGAGTACAGGGTCTACGCACGCCATCTTACTTCGAGTTTGATATCACTACTAGTACCAGCTAAAGCCGAGTGTACTTCACAAGCACAAAAGAAGTAGAGATTTTAGAAATGTGCTGAGCCGAGAATATCTGCCGAAGAAATCCAAAGGTTCCACAAAAGACCTTATAAAACCACAGTTTCTATTTCAGTTTCTGGTCTGTACTTTAATGGTCCTACAACTGGACATTGGTATATATTGCATCACTGTAACACAAAATCTTAGTATTTATACACTGCTGATACATGCACATATATACATGACTTAATACCACATAATGTGCCACACATTCCCTAGTGACTCTGCAATACTCCACATTACATTAGTTGGATATTTGTTGACTGTTAAGCATGTACACAGAAGCAGACTGTATTATTAGAGAATAAATGCACTACTCTGGGATATAACATTACACTTCTATGCATGTGTGAGCATGTCTCTGAACTATGGTCACTATTATACTGACAGGGTGGTAACATTGTACAAGTGCTGTGGGGGATCTGAGGCATGATTACATGATGGCTAACATCAGGTGCTTCAATTCCAGTTGAATTTAAAAAAGATTGAGTTTAAATTCTGGATTGTAAGGAAGTCAAACACTACCCTCCACCTTCTAAACTGTTATAATCAACTATGATACTTTGGAGGAAAATGGAATTCCCCTTGTAGGGACTTCCCTCCAAAGACTGATTTACTGGAGGGCAGACAGATGCACTTGTAGCCAATTCCTAAAGAAAGCATTAGTTGGGCAAAAATGCCAGTATATGAATAGGTACATGACGTATTTTATACAGTCTAGAGTAAATTTCTGTGCCTAATATTTTAACCTCATGCTAAAGTACGAACACAGATGAAACGTATAGGCCACCGTCTTTCAACTTGTTTTGAAGTATAGTATCACAGCAAAGCAGCTGCTAGTATCAAAAGGAAGCTAGGTTGTGTAGCCCTTCCTCAGTGCCAGTTTTCCACATAGTTTACAGGAGCACAGTCTCCCAGTGATAGCAGTAATAAATGCAGAAAGCTAAATCGGACAACACAACTCTGACATGAACAAACCTGCTACAGGCAACAGTATCTTTTCTATGACTGCTTGCAAGTAACTGTATTCTTAAATATATTCACTTCACTCTGAAATATTGTTCTGAAAACAGAATAGCTGTACTTACCTGCCTTTGTCAGCCTATCCATAGACCTTTTTGTATTTACTACAGCGCTCTGAACTGCTGTCTCATTAGCCCTACAGTGGCACTTGGCCCAGTGAAGGCCTGCTCCATCCCGTTCAGTTTTCCGCTGGTACATAATGTACATTTACAGAACTGAAACAGGCAGGAAAAGGTTCTCTCTTGAGAAATGCCATTGTCTCCAATCAGAAGACTACAACTAAATTCATCTCCCTAGGCTTAATGGAAACACTGTGGCTAAGACACATAATAAGGAGGGACAGAAAAAGAGAGAGAGAGACAGTGCATGCTAGAAGAACGAGGTGGGGGAGGCATAGAGATAAAGGTTTGTAAACAAATGAATAGAGACAAAACACATAGATATGAGCAGACTGAAAGCTGGAAAAAGCATCCCCACTGAGGACGTAAGTAATTCAGGCCATGAAAGTGAAAGTGTTTTCTTAGGACAGTAGCTAGAAAAGATTTCAGAGGTAATTACACTCGGGCAGACATTTTAACACACACTTTTCAGTGATGCAAACAAGTCTTCCTCAGAGATGCCCTAACACTTCTTTAATCCAAGTAACATCTGGCACCTGATAGTACTCATATGTTCTCATATTATGTTCTCAGACACTATCAGCACTACACACTCCTCTAATTTATTGATATTCTACTCCATACGAGAAAACATTTCACCAGTAAAATCTTATACGACAGGATGGACAGAAATTCATCACCTGTGTGTTCCTGCCTCAAACTGACAGCATACTACAGAAAGTATGTCAAAACACATTTTAGTCTGGATTTCTTTATTTGATTCCTTTGATTTCCACTTGCATACTTTGTAACCGAGCAAGCCAGTGAGCCAGAACTGTTTCTGAATTACTCTTGAAAAAAGTCAACTTTGGATATTGATTCTTATTTGGGTGAAAAAGAGGTTATAGTAAAATACATACACCAAGAGGTATTATTTGGAAACATTTCCTGTACATTCAGTATGAATTATTTATTCTCGAACATCTACCCCCCATGTGTACCACTGTAGCAGTACCAGGTAAAGTAAGAAGACAAAAGATCATCTCACACTCATTCAAACAACATACAAATGTCAATCTTTTCCTATTCCTTTACAGACTCAGGGCTGGATGACAACTCATTCTGAACACATCAGTGCTTTCATGGTATTACAGTTTGCTTTAATCGCTATATAATGTTAGTTTTCTAATCCTCCCCCGCCACCGCATACATTCTCCTCAGATTACACAGTCAATGCTGAGGACATTTAATAATCTTTTTTTTTACAAACAGAACAAACCTCGTGGCAAAGCAGGACAAGACATAATTCTGCTGCTGACACTTGCTTGGTGACTTCAAAAGAGTTAACTATATATAGTGACTATATCACCAGACCAGTAGATAGCAGTTAAAATCTCAGAATGTTAGCTGCACTTTGAGAGAACCATTGCAATGGCTGGGATGTCCCACTTGGGGGCACCATTCTTGCCACAGTTCTTTCATTCTCTCTCATCATCTTCTCAAGGTTCATAGTTCCATAGGTTCATACTGCTATCTGGGCTCTGCTGGGCATAGGCATTTATAGCTATAGTTATTTGGCCCACCCTTATATTTGAATAAAAAATAAAGAATAAAAACATATGCCTCTCAAATTTTCTGTGCACTGTCCAGACAGTATTGGTCATAATCCCTGAGTATGTCATCACCATCAGTTCATCTTGAACAAGGCCATCCTCTGCTCTGCGCCACATCGTCTGCCTCACATGTGCTGTGATTTGTTCTCTGGGTGATGAATCTGTCCCTCCATCCGTCCCTCTGTCCCTTTTAAGTTTTAAGGTTATAAGTCTCTCTTCCTCTTAAGTGGTTCTGAGGGATCTAGATTTTTTGAGGTATCAATATTCATCAAATCTGGGTTTGACATGGGGTCAGATGTCAGGTCACTCTCAGCCTCTAGGTATGGTATGAGACTGAATAGGGAGATTTTTTTTTTGGCACAGCATAAGACATATTTTGAGACCCACCCTTTTATTTGGTGGTGAACTTTTTTGGCCTTTCAAGCTGCAGCAGGTGTCTGGTCAGATACATTCGATTAGGCAACATACATGTATAGCGGTGAATTGTACTGAGAGGATGATCACAGATGACCTGATCTAGATGAGATCCCCTTCTGATCCTTGGATCAGGTGTGGGAGCAGTTAAGTACTTTAGCAACATGGTTTTCAACCTACACTTTGTCAAGCTGGTGTCAACCTGGGTCCCCCTCATTCTGATGACTTTTCTGTTAGATGACTTTTCTGTGCTCAGTGGATTGCCACCTATATGGTTTTCCTTTCGAACAATTACTTTCCCATTTTTGGCGTTGGCACCAGTTTGCGTTTCTGGCACCATGGCTCTGTTGCCAGAGTTCCGTTTCTGTGAGGCTATCTGTGTCAGGCGCTGTTTTCTGGGCGTTGCAGTGATCAGTCATCTGCAAACTGTCATGTGCAAACCTTCCTGAGTTGCCCGTACTGGAGTGGTGTAGATTACGGACAACCAAAGTAGATGCCCATGTGCCCTGTGGGACACCACTTCCAGAGGCTCTTCATCACTCACATGGCTTAACATTGTCTGACATGGCAGGTTCTCTGACCCTGCCAGTTTGGTCTGATTTGTGGTTTATTTGTTTACATTCAAGATGATGAGTTTTTTACATGATACCTGTGTGGTGTTGTGTGTCGCCTTTGGCCTTGCCAGGTAGGTCCGTAAAACTTAACTTTCCAGTTGGGTGGGCTGGGTGGCCTTTACAAAAATCAAAAAGTGCTGTGGGCAGGTCTCTCGAAAAAGTCAAAGTCATTTATGAGTTCCATTATGATCTGCAAAGTTCCTTTGTCTTTAAGGCAAAGTCTGTCCTAATGATGGTCCCATGAGTTCCATTATGATTGCAGGGGGGGTGGCGGTGTCAAGGTTTGTGTGCACACTGGGTGTAAATATCCAGGGTCTGTGGAACACTAAACACTGAACAGGGCTTAAGCTGCCGTGCACCAGTTGAGGCTAAGATTAAAACAGGTGGTTTAAACACTCGTTGGCTTAAGTTAAGAGAGGTTTGGAAGCTTCGTTCTCTCACCGTGAAGCACGTCCCATGGGATCGTGAGTTTTTGCCTTGTGTGTTTGCCTTAGTGAGAGGGAGCTTGCCTCCAGTTATGAAGCCATCCTGTTGGCATATCCTGGGTTGCAATGTGTGGGGGTTTTTGCAGGAGAGTTTTTGGCAGTGTGGTGGGAGTGTCTCCCATCAGTTTTCTAAGAATTTTTTCATTTTATGATTCTCTCTTTAGGTATTTGGGAGCTTTTTTCTCAAATTTGCCTTAGGTTCTTTATTAGAGCTCTTGATTTTTTCGCATCTTTTTCTCCTTTTGATTTTTTTTCTCTCTTTATTTGCCTCTTGTTTATTTATGAGGATTTTCTTAGTTTTTTTTTTCTTAATGATCTGGGGTGCTTCCTTGTTTTTGGATTTCCTTTCCTTTGTTGCTGGTGTCACATGGCTGGGGTCCATCCATGCAGTCCTGTAGGTGCTGGTAGAGAGAGGGGGTTTGCCTTTTGGACAGAGAGTCCTGTACCACTTTTGGGAAAGGGTGATCCATGCAGTCAGTTTAGGGAGCTGGTGAGTAATGTTTGTAAGTGGGCCTTGAGGGGCTCCACACTGACTTTTAGAATGTGAAAGAAAGGACCTTAAGCGAGAGGTGGGTTTGGATCTTTGTTGATTGCATGTTGAGGGGATCCAGTGTTGGTCTTTTTTGTAATCTGATGGGATGAGGACAGGACACGAGGTTGTTTGATTAGTTGATCATTTTGATCCCATGTTATGAGATGATGAATGTTTTGTTCCCACATCTGGGATGATGGGGACATAGTGACGAGTTGGTCCATGGGTTTTCTCCCTAATGTGGGGGAAGTGTGGTGGGGTTTTGAGGGGTTATATGAGTTCCATTTAGGGTGGTTGTAGATTGTTAGGGAGTGTGTAGTATTGGACAGTTTATATTGGGGTATTCCATGCTGCCTGGTATGATGGGTTTTGGTGTTAATTGCTCCTGCCTGAGGGGTTGTAGCGGTCTTGCATGTGAGGCCACCTGTGGGTCCTCCCCTACATGCACAGGACCACCTTTGCCTATGTGGGTGGCCTATGGGAGTTGAATTGATATAATTATGCCACCCTCCTTGTCGATGGCTTGTCCGATTTTGTGGAGTATGACATTGAATACAGACACCCCTGTTTCTTGTTGTTGTGTTGTCAGGATTTTGGGTGCGGAGTGAGATCGTGAGAGCTGTGGCATTGAGCAGCATTACCCTTAGTTTTTTTCTGGCATTGAGATCTATTGGTGGGTTTTCATTGAGATGGGCCTTGTTCTGCAAGTTGAGTCCTTCTTTTGGGCTCCTTAGAATGTGAGCCCTTATGGGGGTGGCAAAACCCTTACCTTTGGAAGCAGCGTGGCTTGACAGGTGCAAAGCCAGGCAGAAGACATTGGTCTAAAAAGTGTTTATGGGGTGAGCGTCCCTGTGACAGTGGCCGGAAGCCAGAACATTGATCAGTGAATTACACGTTCAGAGTGGCTGAATGTATCACAAGGTCCACTCATCATTCTGGGTCAATCATTCATTGAGACCCCGAGTCTCCTGCTTTGTTGTGATCAGTGTTTATATGCTCAGATCATCATCGAGCTCTTCTTTCATCATTCACAGAGTGCGTCAAGGGTCCCTGCTGACCAGAGACCTGACAATGACATCTCTGATTCATTTTTAGAGATCTGCCGATGAGGTGATCAGATCTTGGAGATTGTGGATGGACCTGGCAGCTGACTGTGTCTGACTCTGAATCTGTGAACCAGGAAGTGTCTGGCGTGTTGTGTCTGACTATGGAATCACCTGTGTGGACATATGTCTGCTGATGCAGGGTGTGTAAATGTGCTGTGTGTTTGACTGTCTGACTTGTGGTCTATGTGGCTGTTGTGTCTATGGGTGTGGCCTTTGTTTGTGTCTGTTTTTGTGTGCCTGTTTTGGTCTGCACATGTGTGTTTTGTCTTCACGTCTGCATGCCTGGCTCCTGCTGTTGCATCCCAGTTCATGATGCTTGGTGTCTGCTTTGGTGCTCTCTGCACAGGTTCATAAATAGCAACCAATTGCATGAGAGTGGTCACATCCACAACTATAGGACTGGACATATTGAGTAGGTTGATCCACGCCTCCACCTCTCCACTGGAAGGGCAAGTTTAAATTCAAATGATAAGCAATAAGCAAACAGGAGCACAAGCATATATGATACTAATGATGGTCCGGTAGTCCACAAGTTCATCAGGGGAACCAGAAGACCATCCAAAACATGTCGCCACTTACTTCTGATCATCCAGAGTGAGTGCCCTCCTAGAATACTAAGCCGCCAGATACTTTAGGTTCACATTCTAGCAGCATAACTTACTACTGGGAAGCATGCCAGACAATGAAAACACTCAGCTCTTAATGACACACCCAGCTAGACCTCAAATACAGAAGAGCGCAAGACGTCCTACCTGGCGAGTTTTGGTATCACCCAACCAGTGCCACACTCCAAACATTAAGATAGGAGCCAGACTCCATCACATACCTTCAGTCCTTCATAGTGAGCAAGTGAAATCTAATATGACACAAGCTGTCAATCAAGTTCAAAAACAAAATACGTTTGCAAAAATGAATTGCCTGGACTCATAGTCATCACAATAGTGTACTAACTTGGCAGTAGAAAATCTTATCATCAAAGCAATCATGTGAAACAATGGTAAAATATTGAAACAATTGAAGACTCAGCATTTTCACAATTTAGACTGGTTTTTTTAAGCGTAGAAATCAGTTCTCTGGAGAGTGTCTTCATGCAATCCACTGAATAGGATCACTGTTGAAACTACAGTCTGAGGTTCCATGAATTTTTGGCCGCCAATGATATATGCACTTTCGGGAACACCTCAAACTGAGAGGTTGTTGTTTTGTCTTTTCCACTTTTTCCGGTGAGCCTCCCCAAGCAGAACGCGGAGAGAACATTACTATTGTTCTCAAATAGATTTTTGCTTGACATGCCAACCACCACATTCAAAATCCACAAAAGCCAACAAAGTTTGTTAAATGCAAGTGTAATATGTGTGTAAAAATGTTAAACAGAATTACACCAAAATTATTCTTCCAGTAGCCTTACAATAGAAAAGCAATCAGTTACAAGATTGATGTGATTGGAATAGTTCTTGTTAAATGTCCCAATGTAATGGTGTGTTAAAATTAGATGTGTTAAAATCAAGCAATTCATATGGTGTTTATTATTAATGAATTTTGAATAGTCATGGAATAATTCACAACCATAAGATTAATCAGATATGTCACTGAACAAACAAGTTTGATCACAATCCCAGCAGTAGTGTGTGTTAAAATAAGACTGAATTATCAAGTGCACAAAGCACAATGTAGTGGACACATTCATAAAATAAAAAAGATGGTGAAAACAGCCACACCTTTTGTAATTATGGGGCAGTTAGTCTCCTGGTGATAAAAAATAACACATTAGACTAAATAGGGTTTACCCAGCTGCAGCATGATCTCCTCAACTTGATCAAAGGAAACAATTTACCCATCTTAAACTCAAGATCTTTCTTAAAGGAAAGCCTGAGATGGTGGAGCACATCAAGGATATGAAGAGTCCTCTACCCTTGGAAAGAAACAAGGAAATGAAAGGAAAAGTTCAAGGAAGCCTTTTTAAATCATTTTCAGCACAAAATATAGGTTAATCATGAAGGACACCCAGTCCTTATGAAAAAGCAATTAATTCAATGCAAATGAAGACCTGTAGCTCGGAGATGCAGAGGGCAAAGGCAGGATCATAAAAACCCAATCTTCTAAAAGACTTGCTTTAAATTCACTAAACATGTTTGGTGAAAGCGTAGATGGGCAATCCTGCAAAGCACAACTTCTGGTCTCAAAATGGGCTCTTCAGAGGTGAGAGAAGATGCAACATGGCCTTGAAGAACATCATGGCAAGTCTGTGTTGGACAACAAATCTGCTGCCCACAAGTTCAACAAGAATGCTCAGTGACATCATGTCTGTGAGACTTACTAGATGAACCAAAGGAATCCATGAGAAAGCCACCAAAGGATTATGTGGGATGGAGGGGAAAGGGCATGACCAGAAAAGCACAGTAGCAAGAACTCTTCACTACATACCAGAAGGGATAGGGAGACAGAAATGGGTACATGTCATCATGTGAGAGGAGTGTGAAGGGGTTACCCTGAAAGGAAGTACAGACAGAGGGGGACAGATAACAGATTGTAGGGACCAGCTATATTTCAGATCTGTGAAAGCTCTTCTTCAAAGAAAAGGTTATAGACAGATGGAAATTCATTGCATAATTTGTGGCAAAACGGTAATGTACATAGGCAACCAAGAGGAAATATATAAAGGGGGATAGAATGTTAAATGCACTTAAGGGCACAATAGACAAGTTAGATGCATCCTTCTGCCATCACAAAGTTACAGTAATGTAACCAGGTCTGATATGGAGAAAGTTATGCTTATGATGCACTGTAATGACAAAACATGCTTTCTGAGCACAAAATAAGTTCTAAAGAAGTTGATGGTTATAGCAAGGACTTTCAAGAATACAGAAGAGGAAATCTGTATGCTCGGCAAAAGAGAACGCAACTTCTACACCCTTTAAGCATCTTAGAGATACCAACCCTTTCATTCGGGTTTCAAGCCACTTTAAAATGGTTAAAGTACTAGGACAATTTTTCCTCTACTATACATAAACAGACAATCATCCTGTATGTGTGTTGCCGGTATGGGGTCAGAAAGTGATATAACCCAATATTTTTGTAGCAGTTTCCTAACATCAGGAGTGTCAGTACCATAAGTCAACACAAATCTGATAGGTGGATTGTCCAAAGTATCTGAGGAGATTCAATCTTCATATTTTGCATATTTCTTTCATACTTTTCTGGATGGGTGTCATGCTATAATCCCTTTGTTTAAACCTATGTAATAAGTCAGGCATGACAGAGGCAGGAAAGGACTCCACATATAGCTTAGTTACAAAGCACATCAAAAGAGCTGATGGAAGTGGAATCAGCTTGTACAAAAAGGGTTTACCAAACTAATTAGCATTTAGCAAGTGCACAAACCTTTATAAGTTGTCTTTCCCCACCTGCCGCAGCAGCCAACTGTTCTCTAGAAATTGACACCACATACGGATAAAAGGTAAAAACTGATTTCTTGTTCTATAATATACATAGTTGTTTAAAAAAAATCCATATACATTTGTGCGAAAGTAGCACCCATGGCAGCACTATTTAGCTGTAAATAAATTTCCTGACTGTAGAAAAAAATGAATCAACATGAACTCAGTTAATGAAACAAACAAAAAATAAGTGAACTGAAAAGAATAGTTACTCAATTTTGTTAACCAAAACCATAAATGTGGAACTGATGTGGCAGGGGATACAAAGACAACTTACAAAAGTTTGTGCAGTATCTAAATACTAATGAGTCTGGTATAACCTTTTTTGTACAAATTGACCACTTCCATCCACTTTTTGAATGTACTTGTTACTAAAGTGGGTGATGGGTCCATTTCTAGCTTCATTTATAGCAAACCATTTTCCAAAAACACTTCATCAAATATCAAATAGTTTACATCTAACACGCAATTCAGAATATACAGAAAGCAAAGTTTATGCATGCTAAACATATTTGTAATAAGACTCAGAACTTAATGTCTATCATATATAGGGGTTACAGCATGACATATGCTCAGAAATGTATAGAAGAAATATGCAATATGGACAGAGGAGGAACTCATCAGATATATGAAAAAGGAAACTATACAATCCAGATATCAAATTCCTGTTGACATATGGAACCAATGCTGCTGAGATTAGGTAGCAGATACAAAAATATTGGGGTATATTACTTTCTGACCAGATATCTGCAGCAAACTTAAAGGATGATTATGTACGGGGAAGAAAAAACTTGTCCCAGTACTTAACCCATGTGCACTGGCAACAGATGTAACACAGACAAAAGGGGAGGTATCTCTAGGAAACTTGAGGGGAGCACGAAGTGTGGAATGTGTTCAGACTGTGATTGTGTACTGCAGACTAAGCATTTCATTACTAAGAATTATCCTAATACTTTTGAGATAAGAGGACTTGGCATTTGTGATAGCAGATAGGTGTCATACTTAGGAGAACATGGATGTAGAAGTTTCTGTGTCAGACGGACTATGCAGGCTTTGAATGAACATATCAGCACATCTAAGTGATACAGGATGTAAAAAAGCATATAATGCTTTGCTCAGACACACAGTGACTCGCACTACAGATAGTTTTTGTTTTAATGGAATCAAGGGACTCATGGTTTCTGATTATTTCATACAGGAAATGGTAAATAGAAAAGAAAAAAACATATCTGATAAAACAATATTGACATAGGTAAGATTTTTCACTATCACCCCCCTCAACTCAACCATTTAAATAAATAAAAATTATTGAGATAATGTATATATATATATATATATATATATATATATATATGGAGAGAGGGAAGGAAATTATACGTACTTTGTTGCTGACTTTATTTGTAATAATATTCTTTTAAAAGGAAACTATTTTGTGAAATCACAATCATGTTCATAGGTTCACAGATAATCAGAGAAAGGTTATAAAATGCTTTGTAAATGGTTGTGTTTACAGACTCATCGAGCGCACACACATACGCGCGCACACACACACATATATGAATACATATACATGTAATATACATATACAGATTTCCAACACACACATACACATTTATACAAATATATGTATTTTAAGCAACTATTAATCAGGTAAGCTGATTAAGCACATGTTTCTTTTCAGGGACTACCTAGGAGCATAGTCTTGTTAAATGACTTGCCAAGAGCCATACAGCAGGCAAAAGGAAACTGAGGTGCTCAAACCCTGGATTACAGAATGCAGTTTGTAAGTAGCTTATAACTTTAATCCTCTCCACTAAAATGCCAGGCATATATCATACATACACAAAGATATGTATTTTAAGCAGCTATTAATCAGACAAACTGATTAAGCACATGTGTTTCTTTTCAGGGGCTATCTGGGGGCATAGTCTTGTTAAATTACTTGCCCAGAGCCATACAGCAGGTAAAAGGAAACTGAGGTACTCAAATCCCAGACTAGCAGCCCAGCATAACACATCTGAACTACATCTAGTACAACTAACATTGGGTAAGATGATGATTCAGGTCGTAGCCTGCTATAGGTCCCCAACCATGTCCCAGAACTCTCACTCCACATTTCTAAGCACCCTGGAAACTATTAGTGTCCAACCCAATACTCTCATACTAGGTGACTTCAACTTGCCCTCCATCAACTGGGAAAACTACTCATGCACCAATACACTGGCCCAACGCTTCCTGGAATTCATCAGTTCTAATGCCTTGGACCAGCTCATTCTTAGCCCCACTAGAGGAAGCAATATCCTTGATCTGGTTATTAAAAACAAGTAATCTCCGTGGTATCCCCGAAGTCTCAAAACAACCCACTAAAGTGTAGTGGGTCTAAAAACAAAACAGTGTAAGAAACTTCTCTGTGTGCAAGATTTTTCAGTCCATATATTTCTAGTTAATCACTGTATATTAATCAGATCAGACAATAGTAGTAGAAGTAGCGAACGTAAACTCGTCAAGTCAAAAAGTAATAATAGAAAATAGAAAATATATAATTCTACAGCATTACTAAGTATTCGAAAGTAATCCAAGCAAGGCAGGCAGTCTGTTTCCAGTCGAAAATCCTTTATTAAGTACACAGACAAGCAATCCAAGTAAAACAAAAATAGAGTAATAATTTCCTCACAAGCTTTCTAAATATATATATACATACTTTTTATCAGGCATGGGAGTGGTTTATTGTGCTGTAAAACAAAGTGTTATTGGTACACATGTTAAATTCACATCCCTTCCCCCATCAGTGTGACATTCGAACTGGTCCTGCCCTACCTAGTAGCTGTCATAATAATATATAGCCCTAATGTACTTTAATGGTACATCTTATTTAACCAAATTATTAAGTCTGTGATTTTATACAAGGCAATATACTACATGGCTGGAAATATATCAACCTTAGTTCATTTTGCGATCAAAAATTATATATAAATATACACATATACATTTTGCATGTAAAAATCAGTTTCTATTTTCATAACCTATTGTTAACAAAGATCGCTCACTCCCATGCCTGATAAAAAGTATATATATATTTAGAAAGCTTGTGAGGAAATTATTACTCTATTTTTGTTTTACTTGGATTGCTTGTCTGTGTACTTAATAAAGGATTTTCGACTGGAAACAGACTGCCTGCCTTGCTTGGATTACTTTCAAATACTTAGTAATGCTGTAGAATTATATATTTTCTATTTTCTATTATTACTTTTTGACTTGACGAGTTTACGCTCGCTACTTCTACTACTATTGTCTGATCTGATTAATATTTACTAGAAATATATGGACTGAAAATCTTCCACACAGAGAAGTTTCTTACACTGTTTTGATCTGGTTATTACTAACATGGACAACCGTTGCTCTACACCAATAGTCAATTCCTCCCTGGTTAGATCCAACCACAAACTGATCACCATGGAAATCCACATCTCACCCCCACCCCCTCCGCAAAGGTAACCAACATGAAAAACGTCTCCAAAGCTGACTTTGGGCTCCTAAAAACAGAGGTGACTAACTTCACGGCACCCATGTCAATGGAAAATAGATGTATGATTGTCAAATCATACACCAATGCACTGTACAAACACATACATAAATGCATGGAACTAGCCATACCCAACAGAGCCAAAACATTCTCCTCCAAAAAGGTGGTCCCTTGCCATTAATAAACCCTACAATAGAAGGAAGAAACTGTTGCAGAAAAAGATGAAGTCCCAAGACTGGAAAAACTCAGTTTTTAGCCTCAACAAAAAGTTGAGATCCCTCATCAAAACCTCTAAAGCCAGCTATGACGGCAGAATTGCGGCAGACACTAAAAACAACCACAAAGCCTTTGATAGTTATATAAGAATCTCCACGGCAATACCCAGGTTTGCTCTGAGTTACTGCACAATGGTACCTCCTATACTGAGCCAACAGATATTGCTAACATTCTGGCCGACAGATTCAGTGCAAACTTTACCCCCCCCCCCCCAAAGGACCAATCATAATACCGGAGGAAAGCAGGCACCCATTATGGCAGCACAGGTTAAAGCTGCATTGTCAAAAGCCAAGAATACAGCTTCCGTGGGACCCAACAATATCCCTGGATGTATTCTACATTAACTATAAAGTGAACTGGAACCACATGTGTGTGCCTTGTTCAATCATAGCCTCACCTCAGGCTTTGTCACTACCGAATGGTGCACTGCTACAGCCATCCGTCTCCATAAAGGGGGAGTGACTACAGACCCTGGGAATTATCGCTCCATTAGCCTGACAAGTCTAATATGTAAAGCTATGGAGCGCATCATCATGGACCTAATTAACAAGGATATAGGGAATCTCCAAACTCTAGATCCCACTCGATTTGGTTTTGTGAAAGGTAGGTCATGCCTGCTCAACCTGGTTGATTTCTTTGAGTCAGTCACCAGAGCTGTGGATGAGGGCATGGCAGTTCATACAGCCTACCTCGATCTGGCCAAGGGCTTTGATACCATTCCCCACTCAGAAATTACTGATAAACTCACCAAACTAGGCATCAACCCCTACATCACTAGGCGGGTTGCAAATTGGCTCACAGATAGAACCTACAGTGTGAAAATAGTGGACTCCAAATCAGACTGCCGACCAGTCACGAGTAGAGTCCCAGTCATGAGTAGTGTCCCACAGGGATCGGGTCCTGGGTCTCTCCTGTTTGGCATCTACTTCTCAGAAGTCCAAGCCAACATGGAGGGACTCTGGCTGACCAAGTTTGCAGACGACTGCAAGCTGAGGGCCATTATTAACTCCCCAAGTGATGCAGACATACTACAGCAAGGCCTCAATGACTGGTGTCGAAACCATGGCCTTAAGCTTAATGCCAAAACATGTGTTGTCATCCCTTTTGGGAAAAACTCACCACCGATGGGAGCCCACTGAACACTGAAGGCATTATAAGAGATCTGGGGACACAGGTCGACAGCAACCTCTCCGACCTCCACATTGCCACTGTGGTCAGAAAGTCCTTTTATGTGGCACATCTCATTACCAAGGGTTTTGCATCCAGAAAGAAAGAAGTCATCATCTCTCTATACTCATCCCTCATTTGGCCACTTATCGAGTGTAATGCCCCATTTGGCATGTACCTCACTAGACACATGCAACAGCTGGAAAGGCCAGAAAAGTACCTCATGAAGAGGATCCTAGGCCTTAAACACATGACCTACATGGACAGACTCAAAAAACTCCAGCTATTCTCGGTCTCATATCGTCTAAGTGGCGATCTCTGCTTGACTTACAAAGCTATGTCTGACCCAGCTCTGTAAGAAATGCTACATCTAAAGAAATCCCAAACCCTCCGCACCACACGCTCCAGATACCTCAACCTCATTACCACAATCAACAGAACATGCTGGAGGGACAGGTTCATAACCTAGAGACTGTCCATGCTCTGGAACAGACTTCCCATGCATGTCAGGCAGAGCACCTCACTGGCCCTCTTCAGGAGAAATCTTGGTGAGTGGATGTGAAATAGAAAGTTCACCCCAGGGGTCACTCCAGTGGCTCTACTTGATAGTGTCACTAGGAACTAACGTCGGGCGGCATGATGCCAGGGCACTTCTATGGGCTAGGCTTACAAAGGCTCCAGGACCATTAGCCTAATACACACCGATGAACCTATTACAGGATGCAGTTTATAAGTAGCTTATAACTTTATTTGTCGAAATTGCATTTCTTCGACAAACAAATGTACGACCTTAGTTAAGTGAAAGTGCACTTAAACGAAAGTGTATTTTCACGAATTCCGGTTCACCGAACCGGGAATTAAAAAGAAAAACAGCACAATACAAAAGGCAGTTTAGTAGGGAGGCAAGCCCCCTGCACCCCCCCATGTGAGGGGCTGCGCTCCCCACACCTCCGCTACTTTATATATACTAACTCCAACATCGGACTACAGTGGGGAAACAGGTATATTCCATTATCCCCATTGTAGTATGCTTTAATGCGGCTGTGTGCTGTAGTTTTTTTTTCCTTAATAAATAAATTCATCACTTAAAAACTGCATTTTGTGTTTACTTGGGTTATCTTTGTCTAATATTTAAATTTGTTTGATGATCTGAAACATTTAAGTGTGACAAACATGCAAGGAAATAAGTAATCAGGAAGGGGGCAAATACTTTTTCATTGCACTGTAGATATATATATATATATATATATATATATATATATATATATATATATGTGTGTGTGTGTGTGTGTATGTATATGTGTGAGGGATGTGCTAAAATATCCATACACATTTTCCCATTTCTTCTCTGTTATCTATTTTCTATTTTTTTTCTTTTCAGGTTAATCTTCCTCATGCCTACTCTATGCTAAAAAACTAGTTCTTGGTGGTTAAGTGATATATATATTTTTAACATAAATAATATACAACTGCAGTACCCTATATTGTAGCTCTAATATGTATGATCAAAAGGACTTCTCAATAGAATAGATGTTAAAGTATATTTTGGCTACATTTAAAGATGCAATTAGTTCTTCAAGAATCACTGTTGTCCATTAGTCCTTTAATAGTGTATCTGTGCATTACATACGAGTATGCTGACATCACAAATGCATGTCTGCATATAGAAATACTACAAAATGTTTTTGGCAACCATTATTACAGCTGCTCTACTTCTGAATTTTGTATGCGCTTTCTATTTATATTGTTAGGATGCTATTAAAAATATATGTGATTTACTGTAATTATCCACATACTACCAGCTAGCTGCATGCAAATAAAAACTGTGTATTCTGCTCTGCACCATTTATTTATACAGACATTTTTGAAAGGGGCAATGCCCTGACAAGCTGAGTCAGATAGCTACATGAATGCAAAATGGGAAAAAGATCAGTGATGGACTGCGCAAAGCTATACTGTTCTAATTTTGTGTCACTTCTTGTATGTGACTTTTTAACTTCATGTTTTCCAGCACTTCATATTTCCCTGGTTGTTGCACTACAAAACAGTGCAACAGCTTAGCTGAATTCTCCATGTGTGATAATAACGTCCTGTTTGCTTTTACTTTGTAGATTTGCCCCATGTTAAAGAACATAATGATGTATAAGTAGCACTATGTGGGGTACACTACAGTAAGCTGAATGGGCTCTGGCAAATAATTTGCTGTAATAGCGACATACAATAAAGGTAGCCTTTTGTTTAGCTGTACGCAGACCTGAAATTAAGCATCATGTTTTTGTCAGCCTCTTGAGTTCACTGTAATATACCCCATGGAGGTGTGTCCTCAAAAACAACAGAATCCTTTATATTATGTGTCAAAAGTTGTGAAGAAAATGGCAAAGTTGTTCTTCTGTTCTGATTTGTAGTAGCCAGTGTTGGTCTGATAAGGGTATTAACTACTATCTACATTTCCACCTTCCCATCTCAGTGGGACTCTGAAGTAAGGTCCAACTACCTGGACAAAATCAGCTCGTTTTTTCCATTTGTGTGGTGACAAAGGATTCCTGCTCTAGAGGCCAAAGGCCTACATATTTATTTTATTTAAATTTATTTACTGGGGTAGAACATTGATCAAACAATGACCAATTACTGGTTCAGCCCAGGACGTTCTTTCTTGGGAAGCCTTATCAACCAAACTATTCCCCCAACTCCCAGTGTCGAGAGTCAAGCAGTAATGAATAGGCCAGCTGTGAGTCCTGTGGAGTGGCCTTCCCTCCCCTAGCCTAGTTCTGTACTTACCACAGCTGCCTGATTGCTGAAAGGAGACCTGCAATGTGATACCCACACACATCTCCTGTTTCCTTGGTTCAACAGGAACACCCTGCCTGATAGTGCAAACCAACACAGCCTCTATATGTGGGAGATGCACTGAGATGCCTCAAAGTGCTGTCAGTGCTAGAGGCCTAGTAGATACTGTGACATAAGGTAGCTTCTGATCACTAAGACTTGGGATGGAATGTTGCCAGTTTAGCTGTATTCCAGAGAAATGCGTGCTGCAGTCACAGATAGCAGCAGGATAATCCCAGTAAAGTGAAACATGAGATGTGTGCGTTTGTGTGTGTGTGTGTGTGTGTGTGTGTGTGTGCGCTGAATGATGGGAGGCAGAAGTTGACAGCAAAAAATATTTAACTGGCTAAAAGTAGAAAAACTGTAACAGAAATGGTTTGATTCATAAATGTAAAGCAGGGCTACCTCAGTTTCAGAGTTAGATATAAAATAGTGAGCAACAGAAATTTAAAGCTAGAAATTGGTTGGACTTGATTCAGGACCAATTTTGGGAGGAGTGTATTACAGAAAGCTAAAAGAAAACTGTGGAGTTTTGTAGTAATTCCCAATATCCATGTGGGTTTAATTAAGGAATTCTGATTTCCTTCTACATGCTAAAACATGTTGCTTAGTGATTACTCTTAATTATCCCTGCATACAATACTTATTTCTTCCCTTGTTACTTGTGATATGGCTCAAAGATACACATGAATTAGTGCACTTATCCTGTTTAACAAATAATTAAATAAATAATATACTTTCAGAAGCAGTTACAAGTGAGGTGGTCTATAACTAATGCCATCTCTGAGATGTCTGAGATTATTGTATTATTATAATACTGATACTATTGCAGCACAGGATACTACTGCAGTGTCAGCAGCACAACAGGTAAGCACACTTGCATTTGGTGCAGAAGCCTTTAGGTTCTATTGCTGTACCAGGCAGATTGATACTGACACTGCAGTACAGCATAATAGGGGTGTCATCCTTCATAAGAGACATTCAAACAAGGTCCCATCTGCTTGATTTGTTGGTAGCTCAAGTGGATGTAAAAGATCCCATGGCACCTATCAAAGTTCCCCTGATGCTCTAGACAAATTTCCCTTACTAGTATATATACATCTCAGGTCTCCACTGAAAAAAGGCTACTAGTCTAGTGGGACTAACCCAGTTAAAGGATGGCTGGATATATAAATAAATATATACATACATAAAAATAAAATTATTGACGTGCATTCTGAAGAGGTGCAACAGTTTTTACATAGTTTTGTGGAAACAAATGACTGCGACAAAGTATGAGAATTAACTGGGTGAAGAATTCTTACTGCTCAGAACAACAGAGGAGACAAGTGGAAGCCCATGAAGGAAGAAAGGGCTAATAGCACATAAAAATGTACAATAAATATTTTTTATGTCCCTCCCCCCAATTCTTCCCCCAGACATTAGGTGCAGCATCACTGACTCATTTGTCCATTACTTCCTGGCATCTGAAGACACTATGCATGGGAAACAAGAGCAGGGGGCTGTGATGAGTCAAAAGATTTTACTAGATTTCATGTTTCAAAATGAGCCTGTTTCTTAGCAGCACGAGCTACTTAGTGTTGTCCGCAGCATCTCTGCTAGACTATGTAGAGTACTTACATCACTGTCTCCACCTCCTCCCGCCCACTCCTGACCACCCTTTAAAGGTATACACAACTTCACTAAACTTGCATCAGAGTTCTTCAACCACCTTAATATGATCAATTCCCACCTTAAACGTCTATATTTTTCATCACCATCCACACTTAAATCCACTAAAAAACAATACATCATTCTGAACCACTTAACCTTCCCATAAACCTTCACTGGTCCTTTCCCATCATCATAGACTCCTGTCAATTACTTTAAGAACTCCTTTTCTACCTCAACCTCCACAATGCTTCTCTCCACCTCACCATCTTACTCCTCCTCCCTTTAACCCACTATACTGGACCATCAGTAACTCCATCTCTTTCCGCATTTCTAAACCTACCCTTTTCTAGCCTACCACAATGCCCTAAAATCACTCACTTTAACTCCACGCTCTACCCCATTCATTTACACACTCCATTCTCCACCTACCACTCATACAGAACTCCAACATCACACTCCCTTTACATCATCTCCCCCATACATACCAAACCCCAACAACTACACCACAAATTTCCTAAATATCTCTATAAATTTACCCCTATCCCGCTCATACTCATTCTCAGAGACAACACTGAATCCAATCCAGATCCCTCCCACCACAGAGCACCCATAACTTATCCCAACACCTTCAACCTCTCCTGTGCATTAATTAACACCCACAGCATCTCTAATAAACTTGACTAGATAAATACCTGCCTTACAACCCACCCATCTGATATCCCAGCTGTTACTGAAACAATCCTAATTTTCAGCATCTACTTCCCTCTTACAAAAACCTTCAAGACACAAGACCTGGTTCAGCCCAGGACCTAGACAAGGTGGGGGGGGGGGGGGCTCTCATTCTTTATAAAAAAAAAAAAAACAAAATTAAACCAACTAAAATTGCTCAAGCAAATGGCTCCTCAGATAATTTAACCCAAGTGGATCCTTATAAAAATTTGAACCCTGGAAAAATAGTCACCTTCTAATAGCAGTTGCCCATTTTCCTCCTCCAGCCACTCTTAATAAATTTAAATATCTTATTATTACTATCGCCTCAGCTGCTAACAACTATAAAAAATATTGTTATTCTAGGTAATTTTAACCTAAACTACCTAGGTCCTTTGATAAATGCCACTGCTGAATTCCTATCAGGAATCAACCTTATACATTTAGTCAATGATCCTATTCATTCAACTCTCCAAACCAGCAACCACTCCCTCCTGGATTTACTAATCACTAACAACCCTCCCTATCATCTCCAATATATACCTTAATTCAGTGAACACTCCCCAATAACCCCTTCCAAATTATCCACCAGTCACCAAAACTGCCCCCCCCCCCAAACTAGTTACATTCAGACCCAGATCCGTCATCAATACAGACAACCTCAAAAATATACAGTAACTTTCAGCTGGTCTCCCATTTCCAAGTTATAGAACTCCAGCTCCGCTGCAAGAGCTCTTACATATAACTCTACTTCAGCTTCAACACAAATTCTTCCCTATGACACAGTGCCTTTTCAAATCCAAAGTCTCCTGGTTAACCACTGCACTGAAAGCTCTGCTCAAACTTAGGGACAATGCACAGTCTTCATGGAGACAAAACCTCTTACCAAAAAATCACGCCACCTTCAACTGTCTACATAACCTAGCTAAACAAGCCACATGCAAGGACAAACAAACTATTTCAAACACAAACAACCTGCTCTTCTAGGCAAACCCATACATTTCTGGCAGGAGAAATCTTTTCACAGGCCAAAAATCCAAAGATTCAACCTCCACCCCATCATCATCCAGACCTCAAAGGCCAACTTTCAGCCGCTGACTTTCTGAAGGAATTCAGCGACTTACGTAGTACTGCTGCCTCTACGTCTCCCCCAACTCACCCAGCCTCCTTCCTTTTATTTCCCTTTTCTATTTTGAGGAAATTGTGCCCAAAGACCTTCAATCCCTACTAGAAAGCACACCCCTGGATGCACACCTGGTACAGCTGACCTACTCCATTAGTTTATTTTATATCACTTTGCACATACTTATAATATTAACTCAAAATACAATACCAGAGATATGGAAAACTGGTCTTGTTAAACCCCTACCCAAACAGCATCAGTCAGAAAATGCTTCTCTCTTCCACCAAATCTCCATCTTCCCTACACTTGGGAAAATTCCTGAAAATTTAATCTACAACCAAATTCTGCACATTCATCCAACAGTACCACCTCTTCACTCTTAAAAGGCATGGGTTCTTGACTGGCCAGAGCACAATGATAGCACTATGGTCATTTACAGATGACATGGTTAAAGGAAACCTTTCAGCAGTTCTCTTCATTGCCCATACCAAAGCTTTTGATTTTATTCATCAGTTCCTGCTCCTTCACTCTCTAAGAAATTGGGATTAGTCCCAATGTTGTCATCTGGTTCCAACATTTCTTAACAAATAGGTATTTTAGAAAAGGCTTATCTCTGTCATCTCCAGCACCTCTTACCACAGGGGTGCCCCCACGGATCCAGCCTCTCCCCAATATTGTTTTCAAATCTTTAACAAATTACTCTCTGATCTACCTAACCTTCCTATCAATCTTTATGCAGATGACATGGTTATTCTTTGACCTAGTACTGCTCATGCAGCTACTCAAACCCAGCATCAGTCTGACCTCCACTCCCTTAATTCTTGGCTAACCAACCTTAGGCTACTCCTAAATTCCTCCAAAACAAAATGTAAGATCAATGGTTCCCCAATAGAAACAACCATATCCTATAAACACTTAGGTTTATGACTAGACCAGTTACTTAACTTCCAAAACCACACTGAAAACATCAGGAAAAAGATCAACTCTCTTAACCTGGCCCTGGAAAATATCCCCTTTTATCTCCAGACCAGATAGAGCTGCAATAGGCAAAGGATACCTCCTTGGTCAACTTAAATACATTTTCCCATCATTATTATTATTTTTTTATTTTACATTTGTTGACCAGGCTGGTCCAACTGGATATATGTCCATTTTTCAGGAGAGGCCCGGGGAGAAAAGCTCAGAGTCAAAATATTAATACACATTAAAAAAAAAAGAGATACAGATTTAGCACAGAGAAAAATAATAATAGCATTAGCATATTTTTTACAGTAACAACAATAAGCAATAATTACAAATAGAGGGTGTTCAATTGGGGATGCAGAAAAGTAAGTTTAAGAAAGATTTTATTCAGGATAAATGAAAGTACTAGCAGCAAGTTGCAGCTAGTCAGGGCAGAGCCAGTGAGTCATGAGGTGAGTTTTGAGTTGGGATTTGAAACAGGGAAGAGAAGAGATAGCAGTGAGGTTGTCAGGGAGGGCTTTTCCTGTTGAGTTAGAGAACAAGGAGTCGCCTGCCAAGTTGTTGGATTTACAGGTTGATATAAGAAGTTTGTTAGAAGAACGTAGGCTTTTGAGGTTGCAATAAGGAGTAATAAGGGTAGTAAGTATAGGGGTGTTGGTAGATTTGTAGAGTATTTTATGGGTTAAGGAGAGCTGGTGAAATAAGATCAGATTTTGCAGCTCAAGCCATCCCAATTATTTTAAGTTTAAGCAGTGGTGAGTTCTAAAGGTAGAGCCAGAGGCAAATCTGGCAATATTGTTGTAGGCGGCAGCCAGTTTGATGAGGTTAGTTTTGGAGGTGTAAAGGAGGGTAGAAATCAGATGGGAATGGGCAATGGTAGTTCTGGCAGGAGGTGTAAGAAATGGTTTAATTCTAAACAGGGAGCCTAGTTTTCTGTTAACTAATTTTATAGTGTTGTTAATGTGAGAATCAAAGCATAGGCTGTTGTCTATCTCACCTCCGAGGAGCCTGGTGGAAGGGTCAGGTGATATGTTGGTGCCATTACTAGACAAGACAGAGAAGTCGAGTGGTGGGGATTTACAGGTGGGGGGGGGAAAGTAACAGTTTGGTTTTCTTTGCGTTTAAGATTAAGCATCGTTTTAGGAACCATGTTTCAACATTTTGGAAAGTCTGTTGGGTGATAGAGTGCAGTTTGGAGGGGGATGAGGCAGAACAAATCAAAGTAGAATCATCAGCATATTGTATACAGGTTGCAGAGCAAATACTGGCATGAAGATCATTAATAAAGATAGAGAACAGAAGGGGGGCAAGTATTGAGCCTTGGGGGACTCCAAGGGTAATGGGAAGAAGGTTGGATAAGTTGTTTTGCTAATGCACTGCCTGTTGTCTGTTATGAAGACATGACTCAAACCACTTTATAGTACTATGGTCGATTGCAAATGTTTTAAGTAAGTTTATCAGTGTATGGTGACTGACCATATCAAAGGCTTTGGATAGGTCAATAAAGAGAGCAGAGGTGAGTATGTTATTATCCCAGTTTTTGTTTGTGCAGTCAGTAAAGGAAAGGAGGGCTGACGTGGTGCTATGGAAAGGCCTGAAGCCATGTTGACAGTTGGCTAGTAAGTTGTAATTTAACAGGTGTTTAAGAAGTTGTTTTTGGATGCATTTTTCCATGATTTTAGCAAGGGGGGAGAGTAAGGCTATGGGACGGTAGTTAGAGAGTTCTGTTGAGATCCCACCTTTATGCAGGGGAATGATATGTGAGATTTTGCAGACTGAAGGAATGTAGCTTTCCACAAAGGTTCTGTTAATCAGAATGAAAATGGGATAGGCTAATGGTTTGGCTGCAATTTTTAGATACTGAGCAGGAAGGAGGTCAGCAGAAGGAGAGGAGGTTTTAAGCTTGTGGAGAAGAGAACAGATAAGCGATGTGGGTACTGGTTGAAGTTGAAAAGTGGGAATAAAAGTGTAAGATGAGGAGGACTGAGAGGAAATAGTGGGGGCTAGTTGATTAGCTAGAGACTGAACAGTTTCAGAAAAGAAGGTATTGAAGGCATTAGCAGTTTGTTTTGGGTTGTTTTTGGAAGTGTCTGAGGGGCATGGGGTTTCAGAGTGACCAGGCTTTAAGAGAGTATTTATTCCTCCCCAGAACTTGTGAAGATTTTGTTGGTTAGCTTGTTGTAAATGGTAGAAGTATTTTCTTTTATCAAGAAGTACAGATTTTTAGTGGAGTTTCTTATTTGACGAAAGTTAAGTTGGTCGAAAGGATCTTTAGTGCTACGAAATTTGCTCCAGAGTTTATTTTTTCAGGATAATGTTATGCCTTGTATCTTTTGATAGCCAGCGGGCAGGTTTTGAGGTAATTCTGATAAATGTTAAGGGACCACGGGAGTCTAGAATAGGAAGGAACTTTGAGTTGAAGTATTCTACAGCATCATCCAGTGGTAGCTGTTTGAGAGGAGACCAATTGCAAGCTTTGAGTTCTGTTAGGAAGCTTTCAGGGTTAAAGGTTTTATTTGTTCTGACCATTTTGTATTTAGTTAGGTTGGGGGTTGCACTTTTATGTCTGATTAAGTAAGTGCATGGTCACTTAAGTCATCAGGTAGTGTTCCCTACTGTATAAGTATGGTGGTGACTATTTATCAGAATCCAGTCCAGTATGCCTTCTTTGTTGTTAGTTTTGCTAGTTCTGGTAGGGGTTTGAATGGTTTGTGAAAAACTGTGAAGATTTAAGAGGGTGGGAGGGTCTACTGAGGTACAGGTTTTCCAGTCTATATTGACATTGCCCAGTACTATGGTTTCTTGTGGGAATTGAATGGAGAGCCAGCTAAGGATCTCTAGGGAACTGATATTATTTCCAGGGGGAAGATAGGTGCACATTAAATAGATGGATTTGTGTGTGTTAAGCTGAAGTTTGGTGATAAGGATTTTGGCATTACTTATTGTGGGAGATTTTTCATGTATGACAGTAATTTGCATACCTATTTTGTAAAGAATTGCTATTCCTCCACCTTTTTTGGCTTTGTGGTGTAGTCTGTAGATGTTGTAGCCAGGGAGAGTGATCTCAATGTCGAGGGTTGCTGGTTTGAGCCAGGTTTCAGACAGGCAAAGGATGTCGAAAGAGTGTATGTCTAGCATTGCATGGAGGTGGGCAATTTTATTATTAATGCTGTGGATATTTAGGTGAGCTATAGAGAGAGAGTTGGGGGGGTTTGGAGGGTAAGTTAGAGCATGAGGGAGGGGGACAGGGGGGTTTAGAGTAAGTGTGTTTGGGCCGGGGTTGGGATGAATGTCACCTGCTAGAAGGGAGAGAAGTAATCTTTTTATTATGTCTGAGGGTTTAGTAAGGAAGTGCAAGGTTTTTCTGTTAACTTGATTAGTAAGAAAATGTGGAACTTTCTGTGAAATTTTGCAAGAAAGTAGCTGGGTAAAGAAATGTTGTTCGAGAATGAGTGGAATGTGTTTTGGGAAGGTGAGCTAGTTTGTTGAATGAGGGAGTGTGGTTCTTTAAGGCTAAGATGATCATATGAGGTTAGAAGGTAGGGTAGCATAAGGAAAGAGTGAGAGAAGGAAGATATGTTTTGAATAGGATGGGATTAGTAGAGGAGGCATAGTGATAGGGAGGTATATGAAAGAAAAGTAGGGAAGTAGAAATGAAAAAGCAGACAGGAGGAGGAGGATATGGTTGTTGTAATGATGCAGGTGAATAGGTATTGGATGAAACAGAGGGGAGGGGTAAAGTGTGATTGGTGTGGTAGAGAGGTGAGTGTGGTTAGGGAAGTATAAGTTTAGGTGTACTGGGGTGAGTGGGAATTGGGGGTAGGGTAGGGTAGCGGAGTGAGCCATAGCCTCTAAAAAAAACTCGTCCACTGAAAACAAAATCTGCTGATTCATTTCCAAACCCCCCAGAGCATCACTGCACCACTTCTCTCCAAAGCTAAATGTCTACCAGTCTCCTACACAATTGAGATACTCCTAGGGTCTCTTTTTTTCAAACTGCTTCAAAAAGGTGCCTTCCCACCTCTTGCAGCCAAACTACATAATAAAGCCACCCCCGATATAACCTACACAACCTCTCCCAATTAACTCCCTCACTCCAAACACCCCAGACCAAACTGCACTGTACAGACCAATCCTTTTCCATTTGTGCAAACACTGGCAATTTCTCCCCCTCATTTAAAAGAAGTCTCCTCTTTCCCCATGTTCAGAACTCAAAAGATACCTCCATGAAAACTCTGACTGCAAGTGCTTTTCCACTGGACACAATCTAACTCCCTCTTCACCTGCATCACTCCTATTTTGGCCCTCTGTTCCTACCTGCTGCTTCCTTCTCATATTTCCTACTAAAATTAATTCATGTTTGTTTTTCTACTCTGTTAATAATATTCACATACAGTATCAACTGTCTATGGTATTACCAACCATCAGTGATTACCCTGATTACTATGTGAATTTGTTCTGCTTTATCTATATTATTCAGTCACTCTGTTTGTGAAATTATTCTGTTTTATTTTATTTATTTGTTTGTGAATTTCTTCACTCAAGCTGTGTCTGTAAATAGTCTGTTGGGATCAGTGTACTACTCCCAGTAAACACACTGAACAAAAAATATATATATTTATTTATTTTATATTTGTTTACCGGGGTGGTCTGACAGGGTCTACAAAACCCATTTTCAGCAGAGGACTTGGGAGAAAAGCTCCACATATAGTATAATACAAATACAGCATAATCCAATACAGTAAAAATTACATTAGAAATACTATACAAAAATATGTTGAAAGAACAAATTGCTACAAGATGTTGCACTATATTACTACCCATCTAGACAATTCTATACAGTTAAAACATTACAGACAATAATACTTACTCTTACCACACATGATGTAGACATTGTCCAAAAAAGTAGTGCGTAGGTAGTGCATTGTGTGACATTGACTGTAATAGTACATGCAAAATAGAATATTAGTTTCAGTCAGGAAAATAGCAGTCAGAAAGTTAGTGATGCAGATATATAATGAGAGAGTTAAGAAGAATAGAAGCAATAAAGCCTGAACAGTAGCTTAAGGACATGGTATAGAAACAGAGAAGGCGTTACAAGAGCCTTAGGATCTTGCAGTCTGTGAGGGATTGAAATGCGACAGAAAGAAGAAGACCTGAGCACTAGGCAGGCTTTATGCTGGAGTAGAGCCATGTATTTTTATGATGACTTTTTAAAGAGGCTTTGAAATGGGTTAGGCCAGGCAAAGACCTGGTAACTAGAGGTAGTGAATTCCAAAGTACAGAGACAGAGTATGAATACAGAGAGTGACCAGGTTTTCTTGTGGGTTTTGAAACAGCTAAGAGATTTTTGTCTTCTGATTGTAGGGATCGATTTGGTGTGTAAGGTGTGACTAGATTGGCTAGTGCAGGACATGCAGTAGGCTTGAAAATAAGGTTGTGCAATGTGGATAGCTGAATAAAGGCAAGTTGGTTGGGCAGTTCAAGACAGTTTAATTCTAGGAGTGGTTTACAGTGGTGTGTGTGATATTTAGAGTTTGTGGCAAACTTTGTTGTAGCACTGTTCCAACTTGCTTAGGGTAGAACTTTGTAAATTAGTTAAGATAGGGACACCATAAAGAAGGGAGGGAAGTAAAAATGTTTTTGCAGGGGTAGTTTTGCTTGCTGCAGTAAAGAAATGTTTGTTTCTATACAACAGTACCAGTTTTTGATGAGTTTTCTTTATATTTTGCTGTGCTCTCTCGAGAATTTTGAATATGGGTGACAAGATGGATATAGGACAGAAATTGGATGGATCAAAAAAGTTGCCTCCTTTGTGGATGGAAGTGATGTGAGATTGTTTCCATATGGTAGGTACTTCTGATTCAGATGAAGACCTATTTATAAGGATACTGATTGGATAAGCGACTGAGTTAGCAGCCAGTTTGAGGTAGTATGGGGGGGAAATTATCAGCTGAGGTAGAGCAGGGTTTTAGTTTTTGTAGCAGTTTCTTAATGGTGTCAGTGGGTAAGGGCTGAAATGAGAATGGGGTTTGTATGACATTTTGTTGAGAAGGGAGGTTAGTTATGACAGGGTTAGAAGTAGTTGATGGCCTGGGGTTGGTGTCTGAATAGGTTGAAGTGTGGGGTGGGGGGTCCAGCATTAGGGGTGTTAATTAATAGGTCTGAAATTGATTTTATGAAGTGCTTGTTAAAGTTTTCGGCTATTTGTGATGGAGGGGTATCGTGATAGGGTGTGCTCTCCATTTCTTCTAGGGCTAAGTAGAGAAGATAAGGAGTGCCAAAATTTACTGGGGTTGATTTTATGCTGTAGTTGAATCTGGGAATAATATGAGTTCTTATCTCTGTTGATTTGTTTTGTCACTTTGTTACGTAGTGTTTTGAAATTAACATGATTTTGTTCATTTTTTTGTTTTGTTTCCAGGTTGACCAGGCTAGGTCCCTTTGTTTCATCAGGTGTTTACATTCCTTAGACAGCCATGGTACTGAGTTCTTTTTGTTTCTTTTCATAGGAATGGGAGCTGGTGTATTAAGTATGTGAAATAACTTACAAACACACACATTTTATATATATATATATATATATATATATATATATATATATATATATATAAAGTTCATTTACCAAGGTAGAGCACCGATTCACCTAGACCACTTTCAGGCTCAGTGTGACAGAAATACAACCAAAGAAACCAACTTTAATCAATATCACTGCAACAGTGGAAAGAGCAGACATGCAGAGATGTATAAGTCAGGATAACAGGCAGCATTAGTGAATTGAATCAGAAGGAGTCGTGATACAAGACATAACTGAATAAAACAGGTAAGGAGAGTAAGCTGTACATTGTCATAACATCAGTAAAATATTTATTTTTTTAAAACACCTTTATTTTCTAGTATTTTTGAGGGGGCAGCTACCAGAATTAAACTTAACAAGGCCTTACTATGTTTAGGCAAGTCAAATCCTGTATCCCAGTTTAAAAACAACTATTTCCTTAGTTACACTACAGAGTACTCTCTAGGGGATTTTTAAAGACGGCCAACTCATTACACTCAAAACATAGATTTCCTGTTACCTCTTTCTTCCCCATTATACCGGAGGAAAATTTTTTTGGAGTCTGCTCTGGGTATAAAAGTATCTATGTAAACACTTCAAGGCAAAAATCCTAAATCTAGACTTTGTTGCATATTTTTTTTCAAACACCTTTTTATTACTTCTGACATAGGCAAATTTACATCAATAAAAAAGTAATCAAACTATATTAACATAACAAACATTATACTTCACATATATTGGTATATATCGTATAACCTAGCAATGTTACATAAATTATTTAATTCCTGCTTTTTTTAAAAACAAGAAACATCTTCATTAAACCATCACTTACTACATAGGCAGTCATACATTTATACAAATGAAAACTAACCACACCAACACAATCCTAGTTCCAAGCATTTTACATCACAAAACATACTGACACACTCCATAGTTGCAAACATTATACATCACTTATAATCTACCCAGTCTTTCTCACTCAAACATTACATAGCTCATTTAATTCCTGCTGCATTTTAGGCCTCATTCTTCCCTTGTATGCATTGTTCCCACAATTCTCATTTTTTTCTATGTAGTCTGCGCCTACCTATTTCTTAAGATTACTATCCATATCCATATAAAAGAGCTCCCATTTTCTCAGTTTTTGTAATACCTTTTGTTTAGTCTCTTCCCACATGCCCTTAGCTGCTCTTCCCACATACCCTTAGCTGCCACACTAGAATAATTTTTAATCCATATTCCTAAATATTTAATTTCATCATGTCCCCATAAATAAGAGCATTCCTGAATCAGTTCATGTGTGGGTACATAATTTACAGTTATTGCCTTTGTTTTAGCTTCATTCATTTTCTATCCTGAAAAGATATGAAACTGTCTCAAAATGTTCCACAACACTGTAACGTCTTTTTCTAGTTTTGTCAGGTACAAAATAATATCATCTGCAAATAAAGCCAGCTTTTCTTGACTACCATACCAATTATATCCTTGAATTTCTGAGCCCATTATTTTCTTTCCAAATGGTTCTAAATATAATGCAAATAATAAAGGGGAAGGAGGACACCCCTTCCTGGAGGACCCCACCCACTTCAACTTTCGCCTCCAATGCCTCATATTCTCCTAATCAACCTTATAATTTTTTCAGGAAATGCAAATGCTTCCATTGCCTTGCTCATGAAGTCCCAACTTACTCTGTCAAATGCGTTCTCTGCATCAAGACTCACCAACAACAATGGTATTCTCTTACATTCTGCTTCCCTCTGAATCATCAATGTTCTGTTAATGTTGTCAAATGTTTGCCTCCCCTCCACAAAACCACACTGATCCATATCTATAGGTTTTGGCATTACTTTTGTCATTCTTTTAGCTGTTATAGACACAAACACTTTTTAATCATAGTTTAGTACTTAAATGGGCCTGTATGAAGCTGTATCTGATGGATCTTTACCCTCTTTAGATATTACAGCTACCACTGGTTTCTTCCAGGATGGCGGTACTTCTCTTCCTCTTGAGATATTGTTAAACAAAAACCTTCCGGATCTTTATCAGTTTTTTTTTCCTCCTAGCTTCCAAACTTCCACAGAAATACCATCTGTTCCTGGGTACTTTCTTGTAGATAAGTTATACATCACCATTTTTTTCTCATCTCCTCCAATCCTGTTAGTAACTGAGCCTCCCTCTAACCTTGGCATATTTAATTCTTCCATAAACATTTCCATTTTATCTTTTTCTTGATTTTCATATTTCTCTGATTTATACAGACTTTCATATAATTCTGAAATGTTTGTAATACCGCTATAGGATTCTCGTTACCTTTTTTCTAGGCTCCCTAAGTTTAGCAACAGCCCTTTCTACTTTCTGTTGCCTGAGTCGTAGTGCTAAAAGTTTTTGTGCTCTAGACTTGCATATTTGGGAGCCATACATATTTCCTTCCATTGTTTTTTTGTGAATTGCATAGCCACTCTCTCTTCCCACTCTTTTCTGCCCTCCTCCGATTGATTTCTATAGCTATCGTGCAATATTTTATATGCCCTACTAATTATCCCCTTTTTAACAACAGCTTCTGTTCTATATTCAAATTAAAAACTCAATCAGTGCATGTTTTTCATTTAGGATTCCACTATCCCTTTCTCTGTTTATACTCCAATATCAATCCCTGATAGGGAAGGCAATCTCTAGCCTGCAATCTGAATGCCTTCTTGGCTTCTCCCCATTCTATTACCCTTCCTTCTGTAATTACAGTATTTGTTCTCAATACCCTGGTTGCTTTGCCAGCTTTCTACAATAAATTACAAACCCTCCTGTCTATTATTTGTACCCCTAATTGCAGTTATCCCCATCAGCACAATCCCTTTTCTCCATTTCCATGTAGGCTTAGTTCTTGGCATACTTTCTGCTACTTTATAAATATAATATTCTGTATGACTTTTATTCTCCTTAAATATCTGCATCCAAAATGTCATTTCTTTCCTTATTTCTTGAACCCCCCCCCATTGCTTCATCATCATCCCTTTCCACTTTGAATTGTAGCTTTCTGTTTGTATTATGTATAAGAACATTAACTGTGTAGCTATAAAATATCCCTTCAAATCAGGTAATCTTAAACTCCATTGTTCTGTTAGGAGGATCGGCTTATCCCACTTGACTGTCGCTCTCTTCCTCTCTCAAATAAAATCCTTCAACTCTTTACTGATTACTGTTCACACCTTCCTCTGGTTGATAAAATATGCCTGACCTGTGAATGAAACTAAAGGGACTAAAATATTTTTGCTACTTGTATTTTGCTATCCACATCCACAAGCAAGAGCTTCCAGTTTCACAGTTTTTGTATTATCTTTTTAGTCTCTTTCCACATACCCTTAGCTGCCATAATTGAATCCTTCTTAATCCATCCTCCTAAATACTTAATTTTATAATGTCCATATAAATATGGGTATTGCTGGACCAGTTCATGTGTGGGTACATAGTTTATAGCTACTGCCCTTATTTTATCTTCACTGATTTTATATACTGAAAAAAACTGGAACTGTCTCAGAATATTCCACAACAGTGAGATGTCCTTTTCTGGCTCCATTTGGTACAAAATAATACTATCTACAAATAAAGCCAACTTTTCTTGAACACCATACCAATTATATCCTTGAATTTCTGAGTCACTTATTTTCTTTGCCTTTGGTTCTAAATATAATGCAAATAACAAAGGGGAAAGAGTACACCACTGTCTGGTTCCTCTGTTCAGACACAACTTTCAGACAGAAACCCTCCCCCCTTTGACTTTTGCCTCTGATCCGTCATTCATCCCTCTAATTAACCTTATTATTGTATCAGGAAATAAAAATGCTTCCATTGTCATACTCATAAAATTCCAGCTTATTCTAGTGAATGCTTTCTGTGCATCAAGACTCGCCGATAACAGTGGTATTTTCTTACATTCTGCTTCCCTACAGATCATCATAGTTCTGTTAATGATGTCAAATGTTTGCCTCCACTCCACCAAACCACACGGGTTCATATATATCAACTTTGGTATTACCTTTGTCATTCTTTTAGCCATTACAGATGTAAACACTTTAAAACTGTGGTTTAGAATTGAAATGAGCCATATGAATCTGGATCAGATGCGTCTTCACAGTCTTTAGGTATTACAGCCACCACAGCTTTTTTTCCAGGATGCTGATGCCTGCCTTCCTTTTAAAAGGCTGTTAAACAAAACCTTCCAGATTTGTCTCACTTTCTTCCATCCTAACTTCCAAACTCCCACCAGTATACCATCTATTCCAGGAGAGTTTCCTGCAGATTGGTTATATGTCACCATTGTTATCACCTGTAAAACATTTCTATAGAGAAAATAATAACTGATGAAAAAAACATTTACCCCAGGGGAAAAAAATCGCTGTTCCACAAAAAAAATAAAAACTTCAGAACATGGGGGGCTTTGCCCCCCCATGTGGGGGGGCCCCCTACTTAAATATACCAACTTCGCAATCACACTACAGTGACGAAAACAGCAAAGTAATGGAGGCAGCCAAGCGATTTCTTTCCCAGGGAAAGAAATCAATCACTTATATGCCATTTCGCTATCTTGCTGTTTTGTGCTTTCAAGTTCAATCAAGATGTATTCGAAGGATTGCATCTTCGATTATATAACAGGATCCCGCAAAATTGTTATAACAAATCTTAAATTACACTGGTATTGTTTTCCCAAGCAACCTGCACATCTTTTTAAAATGGGGGTCTCTGCGAATCTCATTATTCTTTCAACACTTTGAAGGCAGCAGTATTCTAAGAACAATGCCAATGCGGGAATAGACCAAGACGATTTTGGCCAGTAGGGCTGACTACAAGTAGAGGTATAGAAAAAAGGCAAGTGGGAGCTGGAATTTACTGAAGAAAACTGTTAAAGGAACCAGGGTACTGGGAGCAAATATCTAGAGGCAGAAAGGTAACAGAGTGGGATGAGGCCAGCAGAAGCACATACTTGCAGACTATAGACTCGCTTTCCTACCAGGGATCGATAAAAGTGTACAGCCAAAGATTTTTCTTCAGAATGCATGAGTCTATTCTTTTATTAAAGATTTCTGTGGAGAGCATCAAAGTGAAAGACCAGCTCTGGTAGAGTTTTTAGTGGAGTCTGGAACACAGGCTGCTGTTAAAAAAGGAATAATTACTAAGATTATATAAAATATTGCACAATTACTGCAGGAATCAATCAGTGGAGGTTAGAAAAGACTGGAAAAGCAATTCACAAAGAAACAATGGGTGGACATCCGCATGGCTCCCAGGTATGCAAGAGTCCAGAAGGTTGAGTTTTGCTTGGAAATTTGCATGGTTGTTTTATACCTCAAGCAGATTTCAGAAAAATTTTCCTCAGGTAGACAGCAAATGCTAGGGGTGTTATAGAAGAGAAAGTAACTGGGAACATATTTTTGGGAGTGTGACAAGTTAGCACTGCACAGAACTCTGTCAGAAATGTTGGAGAAGCAAATGGTTGTAAAGAAAAGATTATTTTGAGCTAGGACACAGAATCTAAATTCCTTGAATACAGTATGCCTTACTACATTTAATGTTATTGGCTGTCAAAAAAGAATTACTAGCAAACGGACCTCAAAATCTAAACCAGCTGTAACTGAAGTACTGAATATTGTAAAGGAGATTAAAGAACTGGATGTCAGATTTTTAGAAGAGGGACGCATCAAATTATATTAAAATAAATGGAATTTGCCTTAACAATACATGCAGAATAATGTTCAGCAGGAGGGTTCAGAAGTGAGCTTGAAATTAAGAGAGGGCTTGAACAATTTATGTTATGCTGGAGTGAAGGAAAATTAATGAAAAACTGTATACTGCATGAAAACATCTATGGAAATGTTATGGTTTTCTTTATTATTGCATGCATACCTATGACACCTTTTAAAAATGTCACATTTAAATAAAATACTTTGAAGGCAACAGAGTCCTGCAACTCAAACTTTAGATGAAAAAAGAATACATTCTTGTCTTAAAATAAGTCCATATACACTATAAGCCCTGATGTAAAGCAAATGTAAAACTGACAGTACTACCACACACCTGTTTAGGTTGCGATATTGTGCTGGATTTAAAGAGGACAAGGAATAACACTGTTTATTGTCTGTGCTACAAAAACAACATTCTGTAACATGCAATGAAAATAAATCTCATTAGGTACACATGGCACCTTATGACTGACACTTTCAATCACAACACAGATTGAGGTAAGGTAGCACCCCTACACAAATACTGGACACAGCCAGCACTTGTTATCTTTCTGTGTCCACACAATCCTCACTGCCCACTACATAGCTGTGTAAGGGGAACAGTATGCTGTGCTTTAATGAAATGAGCTACCCAATCAATGTTAACAACAGCACAGTGCATATTTTAAAGACTTGGAGGCCTATACTGAACTTTTAAAATCACTTAATTCAGACACAGACGGTGAAGGCTACTGCAGACAAACTAAGAAAGACCTCATTAAAATAGATTAATTAGTTCACAGGATTCACCTAATGGCTTCCCTTCCTACTCTCCCATTTGGTCCTCCAGTAGGCAGAAAGCCACCTGGAATATTTTTTCCCCCATTGTTGGTGATGGTCCGTTATTAAGGAGTGGTCTCCAGATCCTGCAGACTATCCTATTCTCCACCATCTTAGCAAGTCAGTAGCTCAAAAGGTAGCACACTCACCACTGGTGCAGAATGCTGTGGGTTCTATTCTCACACCAAGTACCTGGATCCCCTTTCCAGTATGACATGGGAGTGTAGCACAGGAGGGGTGCTACACTCCTCAGTGCATCGCCCTTTGGACGAGATGCTAAACTGAAGCCCCATCTGCCTCATCTGGTGGTAGATTAGTTAGATGTAAAAAAAAAAATCCCACTGCACTTGTTTGGAGAGGGTAGGGTGATTTTCCCAGAGCCCTGGACAAATTTCCCCCAGTCAGCATGTATATCAACATTGGGTTTTCCCTGAAAAGAAGTCATAGAGACTAACCCTGTAATTAAAGTGTAAATAAAATAAAATAAAGCTTCTTGTGAGCTCCATCACTGCTGTCTTCAAGAGTGCATATTCATTTCTGTTCATGTGCAGCCTTCCAACCAAACTACATACCACTTCCAGAATGGGTATGCTAGGTACTGATTGCTGATGATGAAGACATACCTACATTCCTACAGGTGTTGTCAGCGCAGCAAGCCAAGTTACCTCCATTACTCTCCCCTCCCCCCACAGTAAGCCTGTTTTGGCCACTGACTCGCATCATTCCCTGCCCAATCCTTCCAGCAACCACACTGCTAAACAGTTTGGGCACAGACCGAGCTTTCTCTGTCTCTCTGCACTACAGGGACCTCAGCCTTGGCCCCTTCATGTAACGTTTAGCCTCATTTAACAGTGAACAGCTTTTAAGCTCTGGTTTTACTTCAGAACATATGACCACAATGAGTGAAAAATCAAATCCCAGAATAAAAGTAAAATTTTTATCTGTCCAGTATGTAAAGTCCATATAGTAATATACTGTCAGCTGTAACATATGACACGAGTTGCTGTGATATGACTCTGCTGTAGCTTGACATCTGTTCCAGCTTACTTTTGTAACTGATATCTGCTGCTTTTTCGCACCAAGCACTATTTTAAGAATTGAAAATGGCTGCAGATTTTATAAAACGTATTGCATAATTTAGATAATGGTGAACGACTAGAACATGATTAGGTAATAGCAGTGTCCCAATGATACTTTGATATCGTGTGTAAGCTTCTTGAACACCTACTATTTGTTAAGAGGTATAAATATTTTATAGCTAAAAATATGGCACTCCTTATATATACTATATGCTCGGCCATGTTATATGTATGCTGGGGAAGGGAACACCAAACTGATTCTGTGTCAGGAATTGGGTGCTTGAACATTAGTATACAACAAAGACTTGTGTAAGTCTCCGTTTACATGTACTGCATGCAAACCTACTCTTAGAATTGCCCAAGTTCTTTCAAATACTTGCAGGCTCAGGGAAGTACCGTGTCATGAATATAAAATGTCATGAAATCTGACGCACTGATGTGTACAGGACAACAGTGATGCAACTTTATTTACAATACTACCTACACTTCTATCATTGTGAAATTCGAGATTTTTAAATGTATTTATTTCTTCTCTCTTGTTTATATAGAGTTTGTCTAAGTCCTTGCAAATCATTACAGATCTTCTTGGAAATGTCTACATCATGACAGTGTATTCAGATAAACAAGACCTTATGAAATGGGCACAGATTAAGTCTCCTAATGACCTTCCATAATGGTAACCAAGGGTGTAGCCAGGATTTTTGGAATGTATGCCACTTCCAGAATGTAGCACTTTTTCCACCCCACAAGCTTAATCCTCTCAACCAAAAAAGCCATTTAGTAAAATATTTAACTGTAACAAATGTTATTTTTAAAACTTTGAAATAATTATTATACAAAATAAATTATTTTTTTTAAAGTGTGCAATGTACAATACATGGTGTTATGACTGTCTACATGGTAACCATTTGAAATGATGGGATTTTCAAGGCTGGATTCCATGATGTGGGGACTGAATAAAAATCCGGACTTACATAAACTTAAGACCAAGACTGCAGTTTTTTGGGATATTCCTATTCCACTGAGGTATGGCAATCTCAGAGTTGGTATACGTAACCTAAGTGTGAGGGGCTTGCCCCTCCCCCACATTGAGGATGCAGGGAAGGGCTTGCCCCCTGTAAACAACAAATTTAAGGAAGAGTAGTGTTTGACATTCACTGTTCTTTGGCAAAACAATGACATTGCAAAAGAGTATTCAGTTGTAGCTGTGATCCTATGTACGTAGGTATTCAGCAGATACTGATCTGCTGAGACATATTAGTTCACACTTGCACGGTCATGCTCAGCTCTGCTGCTGTGCTCTTTTACTAGGCAAGGTCATGTATCACCTAACTTCCTTCACGTTACCCACTAGGAGTACAGCTAGACTTTTACCACATACTGCCCAGTGGTACTTTCAGTGTTTGCTTGTCAATTCCTGTCTCCATATAGTTCATATATATGACTATTTTTGAGCTGAATATTATCTGACGCACTGAAGGACCTTCATGCAGTTCATTCAAAATCCAGCTACAACTTCGGCCCCTCCCCCAGAGTATCCATCCTAATATTAACTCTGGTGACGTTCATAAATACCTTCTCCTTGCTATCCACTCCACAATGCTACCTGTGAAAACAAAAAATAACAGTGGTCTGATACCTGATCTGTTTCACACCTTAGTGGCCAACTCCTGCTCCTTTCCAGAATAAACCACATGGCAGCATGCTCTACATCCTGTCCAAAAAAAAATACAATTCCTAAAGCTTAAGATACTATGATCTACCTATTTTCCGAAGTGCCCGTTTTCATATGGGTGTGTTTTTCTACAGTAGTTATTTTGACTTTAATTCAGAAATCAGCACAGTGAGCAAGCTGCTGTCGAGAGAGGATGGTAAATTTCAGGAATCAATTAACACAGGTGCCTTTTAATGCTGTAGAGTTAGGTTCTCATTCCCCCGCCCCAAAGAAAGTATGCCTTTGATGGCATGCCTTGTTTGCAATTTAAACATTTCTTTAAACATTATAGTCTCTTAGATGGTTCCATAACCATATTTTCTGTTTGTTTTTCTGTTTCCTAATGTTAAACAGCCTGTCATCTCAGGTTCGTTATCAAGCAGTAGACAGACAGGCTATCTTGCCAACAAACTCAGTCTGCTCTATACTTCCATTTTTTCCAGTGCACCTTGCTGGACAATGGGAGCACTGTGCCATGTATGCACATGTTAACACCCAAGAGTATTTCTTAACTACATGCTAAAATTGACAGGTGATCACGTTTTGCTTACCTATTACAAACTGACTGTGTTGTGCAGTACAAAGAAAGTACTGCCTACATTTTGTTTTGTATCTGTAACTTCAGCTCATACACACTGCCTCCTCTTCCATAAGGCTGGAATAACATATGTACTGATGGAACTGCAGCTTCAGACTGCTGCCCACATCTCCAAGCCTGAATAGGCCCCGCTAACAGCAGTCGTGTAAACAGTGAAAACTGTACTTCCCTTCCTGTGTGCTGTCGTGTTGCTGGTGCTGGGCCAAGCCACTTTCTGAAATCCAGTTAGTTGTTTACTAAAGTTTAATTGGTGCCTTCCCCTCTAGATAGCCTGTGCCAGCACCACCCCGGGACTAAGACTGGGCTATAGACAACAATGGATACTTGGATCAGTGGCTGACACTGTCCATGAATTTCCCTGATGGCATGCTGCCTCACTGATGCTGGCGTAGTCCACCCACATTAAATACATTTCAGACTGACCAGCAGAAGACTACTACAAAAAACAAAGAGATAAAATGCTGCTTTCTTTTTCTGCACCAGTACCAGTACAAAAAACTGATATAGTTCTGTTAATATTTATATATTTACAACTGACTGGTTTTGGCAAGAGTTCACATAGGTCATCTTTTGCAACACGCAGAAATGCAGGAAACAGTGATCATTCATACTGCCATTCAGAAAGCATATACATACACTCACTCACTCACACACACACACACACACACACACACACACACACACACACACACGTGTGTGTATATATATATATATATATATATATATATATATATATACATATATATATATATATATATATATATATATATATATATATACCCACACACACACAAATATATATATCATACATATATATATATATATATATATATATATATACACACACATACATATATATATATATATATATATATATATGTATGTATACACACACACACACACACACACACACAAATGTTTTATATAGATATATATATATATATATATATATGGGTCTATGTTGCTTGATCGAAATCTCACAATCTCGATCAAGCAACATCAAAACCCATTAAAGCAAAAGTGCACCAGATCAAAAGTGCACTTTCGCAAAAGCCGGTTCTCCAAACCGGATAAAAACAAAACTGCTTTAAACAGTATTTTGCAAGTGGGGCAAGCCCCCTTGCACCCCCCACACCCCCCTACTTAAATATACTAACTCTGAGATTGCAGTACAGTGAGGAAAAGGATACATTTCCTTATCCATTTGTAATGTGCTTCGGAGAACTAGCTTTTGCGAAAGTGCACTTTCGATTTAGTGCACTTTTGCTTAAATGGGTTCGATCTTCTGGTTGTCGAGAAAGTGAGTTTTCAACAATCAGAAGTAGACTCATATATGTTGGCAGTATGACTGGTATAGGGAGAGGGCTAGCTGATATGATGGACAGAAGGAAGGTTGGTATATTGTGTGTACAAGAGACCAGATGGAAGGGGAGTAAGGCTAGGTGTATCGGAGGTGGGTTCAAATTGTTTTACCATGGTGTGGATGGCAGGAGAAATGGCGTAGGAGTTATTCTGAAGGAACAGTATTCTAAGAGTGTTTTGGAGGTGAAAAGAGTGTCGGATAGAGTGATGTTTATGAAGCTGGAAATTGATGGTGTAATGATGAATGCTGTTAGTGCATATATTCCACAATTTGGGTGTGCAATGGATGAGAAAGAAAAAGTTTGGAGTGAATTGGATAAAATGGTGATGACTGTACCCAAGGGTGAGAGAGTGATGATTGGAGCAGATTTCAATGGGCATGTTGGTGAAGGGAACAGAGGGGATGAGGAAGTGATGGGTAGGCATGGTGTTAAGCAAAGGAATGCAGAAGGTCAGATGGTAGTGAATTTTGCGAAAAGGATGGACATGGCTGTGGTGAATACATATTTTAACAAGAGGGAGGAGCATAGGGTGACATACAAGAGTGGAGGAAGATGCACACAGGTGTATTATATCTTACGTAGGAGGGCCAGTTTGAAGGAGATTGGAGACTGTAAAGTGGTGACCGGGGAAAGTGTAGTTAAGCAGCACAGGATGGTGGTTTGTAGGATGATGTTGGTGATCAAGAAGAGGAGGAGGAGTGTGAGGGCAGCACCAAGGATCAAATGGTAGAAATTGAAAATGGGTAATTGTGAGGTGGAGTTCAGGGATGAGTTAAGACAGGCACTGTGTGGCAGTGAAGAGTTACCAAATAGATGGGTAACTACAGCAGATCTGGTAAGGGAGATGGCTAGAAAGGTGCTTGGTGTGACATCTGGACAGAGGAAGGACAACAAGGAGACATGGTGGTGGAATGAGGAAGTACAGGAGAGTATACAGAGAAAGAGGCTTTCAAAGAAGAAGTGGGATTGTCAGAGAGATGAAGAAAGTAGACAGGAGTATAAGGAGATGAGGTGCATGGCAAAGAGAGAGGTGGCGAAGGCTAAGGATAAGGCATATGAAGACTTGTACGAAAGGTTGGACACTAAGGAGGGAGAAAAGGACCTGTACCGATTGGCTAGACAGAGGGACCAAGCTAGGAAAGATGTGCAGCAGGTAAAGGTGATAAAGGACATACTCACAAGCGAGGAGAGTGTGTTGAGATGGAAAGAGTACTTTGAGGGGTTGATGAATGAAGAGAATGAGAGACAGAGAAGGTTGGATGATGTAGGGATAGTGAATCATGAAGTATAATGGATTAGCAAGGAGGAAGTAAGGATAGCTATGAAGAGGATGAAGAATGGAAAGGCTGTTGGCCCAGATGACATACCTGTGGAAGCATGGAGGTGTTTAGGTGAAATGTCAGTGGAGTTTTTAACCAGACTGTTTAATGAAATCTTGGAAAGTGAGAAGATGCCTGAGGAATGGAGAAAAAGTGTTTTGGTAACGATTTTTAAGAATAAGGGTGATGTGCAGAGCTGTAGTAACTATAGAGGGATTACATTGATCAGTCACAGCATGAAGTTATGGGAAAGAGTAGTGGAAGCTAGGTTAAGAAGGGACGTGATGATTAGTGATCAGCAGTGTGGTTTCATGCTGGGAAAGAGCGCTACAGATGCAATGTTTGCTCTGAGAGTGTTGATGGAGAAGTACAGAGAATGTCAGAAGGAGATGCATTGTGATTTTGTAGACTTAGAGAAAGCATATGACAGGGTGCCTAGAGAGGAGTTGTGGTATTGTATGAGGAAGTCAGGAGTGTCAGAGAAGTATGTAAGAGTGGTACAGGATATGTACAAAGGTAGTGTGACAGCAGTGAGGTCTGCTGTGGGAGTGATGGATATGTTTAAGGTGGAGGTGGGGTTACATCAAGGATCAGCTCTGAGCCCTTTCTTATTTGCAATGGTGATGGACAGGTTGACAGATGAGATAAGACAGGAGTCCCCGTGGACTATGATGTTTGCAGATGACATTGTGATCTGCAGTGAGAGTAGGAACAGGTGGAGAGATGGAGATGTGCTCTAGAGAGAAGAGGAATGAAGGTCAGCAGGACTAGGACAGAATATATGTATGTGAATGAGAGGGAGGATAGAGGAATGGTGAGGATGCAAGGAGTAGAGGTGGCAAAGGTGGATGAGTTTAAATACTTGGGGTCAATAGTTCAGAGTAATGGTGAGTGTGTAAAAGAGGTGAAGAAGAGAGCACAGGCAGGATGGAGTGGGTGGAGAAGAGTGTCAGGAGTGATTTGTGACAGATGAGTACCTGTAAGAGTGAAAGGGAAGGTCTACAAGAGGGTAGTGAGACCAGCTATGTTATATGGGTTGGAGACAGTGGCATTGACAAAAAGGCAGGAGTTTGAGCTGGATGTGGCAGAGTTGAAGATGTTAAGATTTGCACTGGGTGTGACGAGGGTGGACAGGATTAGGAATAAGTATATTAGAGGGTCAGCCCAGGTTGGAAGGTTTGGAGACAAAGACAGAGAGGCAAGATTACATTAGTTTGGACATGTGCTGAGGAGGGATGCTGAGTATATTGGGAAAAAGATGCTAAGGATGAAGCTACCAGGTAACAAGAAAAGAGGAAGGCCTAAGATAAGGTTTATGGATGTGGTGAGAGAGGACATGCAGGTGGTTGGTGTGACAGAGCAAGATGCAGAGGACAGGAAGAAATGGAAACAGGTGATCTGCTGTGGCGACCCCTAACGGAAACAGCCAAAAGAAGAAGATGGTGATTTATATATATATATATATATATATATATATATATATATATATATATATATATATATGGGTCTTTGTCAGATGATCGACTTTTCAGAAACTCGATAAGATAGTTTTCAAAAAAAAACTCAAGGCCCAATGCACCCCCCCCCATATCCCCTGAAAATTATATATACCAACTCTGAGATCACACTACAGCGAGGAAAAAGTTAAATTTCCTGATCCTCACTGTACCACAATCTCCATTCAAAAGCTTTGAGTTTTCAAAAACTCAATAATATGATCTCGAACATATGGAGTAAGAGTTTCTGAAAACTCAATCAACTGATAGGAACCTATATATATATACATATATATATATATATATATATATATATATATATATATATATATATATATATATATATATATATATATATACACATAAACATATATATATATATATATATATATATATATACATATATATATATATATATATATATATATATATATATATATATATAAACATATATATACATACATACATACATATATATATATATATATATATAGAGAGAGAGAGAGAGAGAGAGTTTCACTTCATAATCTCGAAATGCTGAAATCTCGAATATCAGCATTTCAAGACCATAAAGCTGAAACCGTAAAATAAACAAAACTCCACAAACCCGAAACCATAAACCTGAACACACAGCATACACCACACACAAACCACAACATCCACACCACAAAACAAACACAAAAAAACAAAACACCAAACACGCAAATACCTACACTACCTATAATTAGAGGCAGGTATTGGGGTGCACAGAACTTGCCCTCCTTCAAAAAAAACAATGTTTTTATTACCTTTTTAAAAGGGGACTTTTGCAGGTGCTGAGGCTGTTTCTTGGCACATACATACTGGAGTGTCAATGTTTGTGTTTTTCACACACACAGTTTAGGACTGCTGTTTATAGAGGACGTTTTCTGTTAAAGTGTTGCATTTTTAATGCTCATTTTGGTGATGAATATTTATTGATTTGTTTATTTTTATCTGATCACCTTATTCAGCTTGTGTATTGTGATGGGGGACTACACATATTGTACAGAAAAATACAGATATAAACACACACACAGACAGACACACACCCATCACAAGTTTCAGCTCTAGGCCCTTGAAGCCTTTAATTGACTGGTAAGGTTAACACCGACTGCAAGAATGGCGGTCATAAATAATCATAGCAAAACTTTATGGTGTCACCCTCTTCGGTCTATATTTATCTGATTTTTTTCTTGTTTCTTTTACACTCAATCAACAATCACCATTGACCCCATGCAGGTCTCATGCCAAAACTAGCAATAACGTGGTGTAGTGCAAGTCTGCCATAAAACCCAGCAGTGGCACGTGCCATTTTCTGTTTTTCTTAGTGCTAAATATTAAAATGCATTTAGTATAATACCTAGCAAACAACAGTGACTAGTGCAGTGGCCAAATCATTACTCACACTTGCCATACTTTAACACATCATAATTATATATTCATGAAACCCTTTCCAATCATTGCAACTGGCTAAAGAATTTAACAGAACCAACCCCAAATGTAAATACAAAATGGGATGGGGGAGACGGGTAGTGCACATACCACTACAGAGACAGATTACGGTAAACATCTTCAAACACCTGTACTATATTTTTCTAGAAGGGTCATTATATCAGTAAATCATAACATATTGTCATTTACCCTACATCCTGTTGAGTCTCAGTCTGCTGACATTTCAACAGGGTGAATCAAATTGGCTGAACCTAAACTAAAAATCAGTTTTTGTAAGGTGCAAGCCTCCCTATTCTCATATGGGGGGTTGCTTTGCACTGTGTACATGACAAATGTCTGGCAAATGAACCAAAACGTGTTCAAAATGATGCTGCTCTAATGATGCATTTGTCTTCCTGGGATACTGTCGGAGGCATCGATCTTTGGATTTTTGTGGTAAGCTTGTGTACTTTGCCTCTGTTACCATCTGTGTTGCAAAATGTTTGTTTGGTGTCTTCTGTGACAGGCTACAGACCCTTGTAATTCTGTCCTTGAAAGGTATGTGCTAGGTACCTGCCGTGCCATGCTACAGACCCCTATAATGTAATCCTTAAAAGGTATGCATTAGGTACCATCTGCGACAGCTTACAGACCCCCTAAATGTAATCCTTAAAAGCTATGTATTGGGTACCTACTGTGACAGGCTACAGACCCCTTTAATCTAATTCTTAAAAGGTACGCATTAGGTACCTATTGTGAAAGGCTATAGACCCCTGTAATGTAATCCTTAAAAGGTACGCATTAGGTACCTATTGTGAAAGGCTATAGACCCCTGTAATGTAATCCTTAAAAGGTACGCATTAGGTACCTACTGTGACAGGCTACAGACCCCTGTAACGTAATTATTAAAAGGTACACTACCACTGGAACTGCTACAGACTTTAACTCTCTAAATTACTCTAAACTAATCTTTCCTCCATTCACAATTTTCGTCTTTTCTGTTATAACATTCAGTATTTTTACATTTTGTATTTCCCCTTACCTAACAGACAAGATGGTAAAAAAAATGGTTCTATCATCTCTTCCAATGAGGATCTTAGCTTTGAATCATTAACTATTTAATGTTTCCTTAAGGCTTAGAAAGAATCTAACAAGTATCCACAAAAAGGAGCCAGTCCAGAATAAGAAACCAAGTATCCGGACAGTCGAAAGGTATCACACAAGGTTGCTGGAAGAAAGTACCAAGTTCTTTTTATTAACACCACGAAAAGAAATGCAGATGCATTTTTGTCTAAGTTTCCCTCAGATCATACAGTGAAATAGCAATTTCCTTTGATTTATATGCACCCATAGGTTAATTGATTAATTAGTTCATCAAATATTTAAAGCCACAGCCCTAAAAACCACAGTAAAACACATCTAAATTGTAATAATAAATAATGTTCATATAAAAACTAGCAAAGTTGATTCAATGTCCATTGGTAAATGTATATGTTTATGAACTGTGATTAAAAAATATTGTACAAAAATAAATTAATGAATTGTAAACCAAATAACAGGCTGAAAAATACATAGTGCAAACATTTAGTTTAAAATCAATTATACATAACAAATTTGTTTGTTGTATGTCCTAAAAAATATATAAATGTATGTATATTATATAAAAACATTTAAAAAAAAAATACAAATGGTGTCAATACAAGAATGAATAAAACTTGATATTCATAATTTAGCTGACCTAAGTTTAAGTAGGGGTACCAAGGAAATAGTCTACTGAACTCAAACTATCTCCTAAAATGCTTCCCTATATTCTAGCTTGTGCTCTCAAAGCCTCCTTCTCAATTCTTTGGGGACAGTTTCAATGACAAAAAAGGAAAAACTGGCATTAGAACATGATAGTGTATGTTTGTAAAGTGCATTGTTGATGTTTCCTTTGTTAACATCATTCATATGTTCATAAATTCTCTGTTTCAGTTGTCTTTCAGTTTTCCCAACATAGAAACTGTCACAAATCCCACAAGTAACTAAATAAAGTAGGCCTTGGGAGTTACAATTACTATAAGTTTTGGCAGTTAATAATTTTTGTCTAGAGGTAACCACTATCTGTTCTTTATTAGAGATGTAAGTGCACTGGTTACAAGCCCCGCATTTCTAAGTACCCTTCCTTCTGTGTGTAAAAACCTTTTCATTTTTGGCAGTTTCTAAAATATTCTTAATATTGTGTCCCTTCTTGAATACTACTTTAATGGGTTTGCCTTTTAGGTTACGTAAATCTGTAAACTCTGAAAACCTATCCCATTCTCTTTGTACAATACTCTTAATTTGATAAGCATTAGCATTAAAACCAGTGACAAAGGCTCTATTGTAAATGGACTCATTGGAAGATCTAGATCCATGTTTATTGGAAAAATTACTTCCCATCCCCAGAACAGGACTATATTTGTTTTTCCTACTTTCTGTAACTTCAGTTTTAATAGTAGTTATAAGATCACGAGGGTAACCACTTCAGTTTTAATAGTAGTTATAAGATCACGAGGGTAACCACTTCAGTTTTAATAGTAGTTATAAGATCACGAGGGTAACCACTTCAGTTTTAATAGTAGTTATAAGATCACGAGGGTAACCACTTCAGTTTTAATAGTAGTTATAAGATCACGAGGGTAACCACTTCAGTTTTAATAGTAGTTATAAGATCACGAGGGTAACCACTTCAGTTTTAATAGTAGTTATAAGATCACGAGGGTAACCACTTCAGTTTTAATAGTAGTTATAAGATCACGAGGGTAACCACTTCAGTTTTAATAGTAGTTATAAGATCACGAGGGTAACCACTTCAGTTTTAATAGTAGTTATAAGATCACGAGGGTAACCACTTCAGTTTTAATAGTAGTTATAAGATCACGAAGGTAACCACGCTACAAAAAGCATGCATTCCAAAACCAATCACTCAGTTTCATAGTCTGCATTGTCAGATGTCATACGACTAACAAGTATAAAGTCATGTACTATGGTCCACTCAAGGCTTTTCCTCGCGTGTTACTGTAGAGATTATTGAGACATTTAAAGACTTGGGCATATTCATAAAAAATAACTTTTTTTTAGTTACAATGTACCAAAGTTAAACTAAAAACATTAAGAACTACTTGTCTCATTTTGAAATCTTGGGTTATCTAGGTGCTTAGCCACTATTATTGGTTTACACAGTTTCCATGTTTAATCCATTATTGACTAAAACAGCCTATTTTATTCTTATACTAAAGGTGAACCACTGTTACTTGACAGTGTACATAGACAATTTTACAAGATACTGCAATGTAAAGATAGGAGTTAGAGAGACTTTTTTTAAGTTATCCTGGTCTACATTTAACAGTCTACAGATACAGACATCAGTAAAAGGCTGTGTCCAACTTATAATGCAATAAAGATCCAGTTCTGAGGATAAGGCTATGGCATGAAATTCAAGAGCGTGATAAAACCATAAAGAATGATAGCTCTATATTTAAAATACTCCCCTTTAGAACGTCATAGGGAAGAAAGTTCTTGATCCCATCTTTATCCTGTTGTTGGAATAGACAACCTTTAAACGTAACATGCTGAGATACAATAAATTCTTCCAAATAAGGACGTGATCATTGCATAATGCTGTACCAAAATACACTAGGATGAACTATATCCCTAAATGTGGACAAATACCTAGCCATACCTACATCTCCTTACTAACCCGTCTTCACTCACTTCCTTACTTCCATCAATTTCTCTCCCCTGGCTTTCCCTCTAAATATACCATAAGCCATTTTTTCTCTCAATTAATATTGCAATTCCTGTTTGTATTATGCTAATCTACCTTTACGTTCTTCTATAAACTAGCTAAAATTCCTCTATTAAATTATTGTCATAGAACTTGTATCTATTTTTAACCAATGTTTTCACATTATGTCTAATTTCATGTAATTATTTAAACTGTAGTGTTTTTTATTATTATTTTTATTGCCTGTAAAAATATTACTCAACATGTTTTGCAATACTTTGGAGCTTTTTTCCCCAGGGCCTCCACTGAAAATGGGTTCCTAACCAGTTGGACTTTCCTAGTAATCAAATGTCAATAAACTAAACAAACTTCTCCTAAATAAGAACCTGATCACTGCAGAGGCCACAGAGTATTTTCTACATCTGTGCTGTAGTCTATATTGCATGTTGGTCATTAAGACCCCAACACAAGTACATCTAAACTGTGAAACTATAAAACTTCAGGACCTGCCTCATTTCTATTTATGCTTTCTTTTACCAGATGTTCTTGGCTCAGCTTTAGCTCCTTACATTTTACTTCTTACCCAAAGAAGGGGGTTACCTGAATATCTGGCTGACTAGTTGTTGCAGCTATATTGCACAGTTGCCCCCCTTCAATTACTTCTATCCTTTTCCCAGATGCCCCATATATTCACTAATGCCTCAGTCAATCTGCTCTGCACTACCTAATCAGGTAGCTCATTCAACTTATATACCACTCTTTTCATGAAGTAACATTTTCTTATGTTAAGACTAAATATATATGCTTTCAGCTGGAAAATGTGTTCTCTCTTTCCTGCTCAAATCTGCCTAGGGTTACCACCTTTTCAAATGCCCAAAGTGGGACATTTTTGGTACAAATGTCAGATTTTGCAGGCCGAAACATACCCATGGCCAGTACAAAGGAATGAACTTCACTTTTTTACCTAAATAAAAGCTAATTCTTGTAGCATTTTAGTTGGTTGCTCTGTTTCTTATAACATTTAGGTGTTTCAGGCACAGAATAACTGTTTTATGCAACTATTGCATAAAATATAGGAAATAATTTTGCTGTAAAATCTCAGGACATTTGCCATTTTTACAGTTTTTTTGCAGGGCACAACTGCTCAAAGAGTGACTGTCCCTCGCAAAGTGGGACAGGTGGTAACCCTAAATCTGCCCCTTCACAGAATAATTACCTTGTGCAAAAACACACATACTATAGCCTCAAACAGCTGAGGCGTTTTCACACATCTTCCTCACCAGTACCCCTATTCATCTTTGTATCCTTTCTCTGAATCATCTCAAGTGAGTAAAGCATTCTCCCCACTCTATGGTCTCCATGAACAGGCACTGTATTCCAGCTGGGGTTCTGAGCAGTGGACCATTTAGGAATACAATCACTTTTCCTTGCATCCAGACAATCCTGCTACTAATGTAAAAGTATTTCTGTTTGCTTTTGTTGCTGCTGTTTATGCTGCTCATACTCCCGTTTATTACTACTCAAACCTCATTTACTGTTTAAGAGTATGGAGCTTAACCCCTCCCACCAGCTCATAAGAAAAAGGGTGTGGTCAAGCCAGATGGCTGTCACTGATTCCACCAAGCCAGATCATAAACTTTATCCACTACCCAAGAATCCAAATTAGTTTTAAATATATTCATATTTTTGCACTCACTAAACCAAACTGTTAATTTATTCTACTGTAATGCTGTCCATGTGGATATAAATAAATGTTTCAACTTAGTTTTTACGGGTAACAAGTGAAATTTTAATTCTGTGTCTGATGAAAACCAACACTTGATAAGTACTGATGTTTAATAATACTTGAAGTAAAGGATCATAAAAAGCCATGTAAACTAACATTAATTCTGTTATACAGCAGCAGTAAATAGTGTACAATTGTAAGGGCTTACAGTGGTCAGAATAACTCAGATTTGCAAGGGATGTTATTTTCTTAGAGAAACTTTCAATCACATTTTCTAAATTCTTTGTATAAATACAAAAGGGGCTATTGTATGATAAGTCGTCCTTTGCTACATGCAGTCCTTACACTTACCTGGATTAAATATGAGATACCATACTTCAAACTATACTGTTAGCCTTCCTAGAGCTGTCTTTATGCTTTCCCTTATCTGTCACTTTCCATTATCTTGACATTATTTGTAAAGAAATCTAGCCTGTCCTCTATTATTGCACATGCCCTGTCTGGATTACATACATTATATAATACAAATTTCAGAACAAACCCTCACAGCACAAGTCTCAAAGTTCAAAAATCTCAAAATAAAGGCTCAAGTTCCAAGAGGGCCATTGTTGAGCCTGTGACCAGCCTGAACGTCACAAATTTAGCATCTTCACAGCAGTCACCAAATTTAGTCTTCAACCCTGCTCAAGTGGAAGGCAATATCATATCTCTGCAGAGTCAGTTCCATAAACTAGCCACCTAGACTGAAATGGTCCTTGAAATACTAACTATAATACAAGACCGTTATTTTCCTGTACTACATTTGTGACTGCTAAACTCAGACTGGCAGTCAAAATTTAATTCTGCAGGCTTCTAAAGGCATATAATCCTACTCATTACCGATGGACCTTGACTTAACAGGCTGTTTCCAGCCTTGCAACCATCTACACATTCTGTCACCTAGAGGTGGTTCCTCACTTTTACACCTGAAAAGAGGATAACAACAGTAAATGATTCAACAATGAGCCCGCTGGAACTCCACATGGCACTTTCACTGTATTTGACAGCATTCTCTCCTCCCCACTAACATTCTGTGTCTTTTTAAATAACCAGTATTACACCCAGTTAAAAATAACCTTCTGGAGATATAATGCCAACGTAAAACAGATGCCTCAGTTGCTTGATATGGCTAGACAGTTACATATGTTATAGATTAATCCCAAACTAACTCTGCAGAAATTAGACACAGGAACACCATGTGTTACAGGCAGGACACTGGTTATGCTGCAGGACTGACCGTAATTGTACAGCAGATGGCATGCGTAACGTATTACTGATTGTGATGCTAGCAGTATTTACCTTATTTATCGTGTCTTATTTCATGGCGACCAGATAATGAGAACGCGATCCAGTGAACAGGGATGAAAATACATAATCTGTAACCTACCTTGAGGTTGTGTGATCAGGAAGTTGGTTACATTAAATAATGACTGCATGGGGCTTTGAGGTGTGTAGTGGGTGGGGGATTTGACATTACAGTCAACAAAGAAAAAACAATACTTAAAGGAAATTAAGATAGTCAACCTATGATACAGAAATCAGAGTTTGCACCGAAGGCTTTGACATGCTGGCAATTTATAGAATAATGAGTCTACAAGAAAGACCACAGGAAAAGGCAAGATATTATTTTACTGTATGGGTTCTAGGTTAAAAAAAACAAACCCAAAACTACACAAATGTGAGACATGCAAGACAACATAGGAAAATAGTAAATAATGTTGTTGTGTCTTTCGGCTTTTCCCGGTTAGGGGTCGCCACAGAGGAACTCCGGTCCGCCAACGATTGGTAGTTGATTTTTACGTGCAGAGTTACCAGCCCTGACGCACAACCTTCAACGAAGGTACACCAATTTACGCATGTCTCCACGCAGAAGACGCTCTAGCTGAGAATCGAACCTGACAGATTATGTAGTACTAATGTATGAAACAATTACATTTGTCAAAATTCACAAAGCAAGCCTCCTGAAACATTAGAAACCATTCTTCATGTGAGAAGCACATCTCCCTTCCCCTTACACACACAGAAAAGGTTGTCATCTTTCACACTGCGTTTTTTTTTTAACTGTATTTGGTAATTGGATAAACCCACCAAGCATTAGCCTGCTTTCAGAGGCAATCTGGGACCACTGGCTGGTTAAATGGCTTTGAGAGTTGTACAGCAGGCAAATAGAGGCAGAGAGAATCAGTCTGGAATACAACATGAACATCATTAGGAGCCCATAGCCTTAATTCTCTGAACTAAATTGGCAGACTGTCTAAAGTGAGGACAATATCTTCATCTAAATAACTCCCAAGGTCATTCCATCTTCTTTTTTTTGGGGGGGGGGCAGCATCACTGCAGTGTTACAGCTACCATGAATATAAAGGAACAGGCGTCCCACTCCATGAAGTCTATACAACAGCAGCATTATTCTTTTCCATAGGGTAGTTCCCTACACAAACACTTACAACTGAAAACCATATGGAGAACAAACAAAAAAACTCACTCTCCAGTTAAATGCCAACTACTCCCGCTGTACAAGTCCATAAATCAGTCACTCCCTGCAATTATGACCTATTGATATAACAAACTGTCATCTCGCACACTGCCAGTGACGAGCTTGGCTACTCCCTTGTTTTACATATCACTACGGTCTTTTCACCTACAATGATACAGATCTTGAAGAATCTTGAAGTGTAACTAAAATTAATTTAAGTTATAAAGGGGCAAAGACAACACGTTTACCTCATAAATCAAATAAAAAAGACAAAGGTTTCAGTAAATAATCCTTGGAGCAGCTGAGGCTGCCAGTGTTGACATTAAGTAAAGATCTAATTCAACAACCTCAAATGGGTGCTAGTCCAACCCCTTCTCTCTGCAGTTAATATCTGAAAACATCCTCAAGAACAAAAGACATGTTAATCCTGTTAAGTTCCTTCTGGAATCAGGGAACAAACGCGTAATTAAACTGAGTATCATTTATGTGCTGGGGTCGGCGGGGCTAACAGGCCAGACTGCATTATATGCAGTAAGCTGTTTTTTGTAGTTATTTTTTTGTCTCCTCACAGTTAGACGTTGCCCGTTCGATTCTCAGTTAAAGCGTCTAGTGTGTGACGACATGCGTGAATGGGCGTTCCTTCGTTGAAGGTTGTGCGTTAGGCCCGGCAAGCCAGCATGTAAAACTCTACTGCCAATCATTAGCGGACCGGAGTTCCACTGTGGCGACCCCTAACCGGGAAAAGCCGAAAGACACACACACACACAATTCATTATACGTTTTCCATGTATCAATTTAGAACTTGAAGAGTGTCTGTAGAAATGTAAAGGTGAACTTCTCCCAACATAAGTACTCAAATTATATAGTACAGAAGGACATGGGGATTCACCCAATAACATGAGAGTTGTGTCAGAAGTTTCAATGACCAAGGCCCAAGGACAAACTCCTACTATTCAAGGGCAATCTAGAAAGAGGAAGATGGACTTTTCCAGTGGTGGCAGTCATTCCATAAAGATAGGGCTAAAGTGCAAATCTTTTGTCTGAGCCCAGTGCTGGATAAAACACAGAAATGTTGGTACTTATGACCATATTTAAGAAGTGGGACAAGATGCAGTCTCACATAAGCATCATATCCCTCGCTAAGAAAGCAAAGGAAATTGCTTAGTATTCTTAACGCACAGACAGAGAAACCAAGTGATGTGGTCGTATCACACAAATACAGACCACGTAACAGCTGCTGGTGAGTGGCCCTAGGATAATGCCTCTGAAGCAACAGTCTCATACAAGTCAGTGAAAGGAACAATGGAGACATTAGTCCCACAACTTCAAGTGTTGCTGGGTCTTACCAAGAGTGCACCACATATGCAAGTTTAGCTTTAAAGTGCACCATAAAATAACCAGATTGCCAAAAAGCACCCAAAAACCACCACCACCATTCTTCCTCCAACATATTTTGCATTTTTCTATCAATATTATTGAAAATGTTGTAGATCTGCTGCTCATGCTGTGAAGGTTCATGCAGAAGGCCAAGTTGGGGTGAGGGTACTTGCATCCTGCTTGTATCATTCAATTTGAAGTACTGGAAGGCACATCTTTGACAAATAAGCCATATACTTTCAAAGGAAGCTAGACAGGCCACTGCTATAAATGTTCTCCTTCCAAGACTAGAGTATGTTCTACCATTGACTGCCCTACTCTCTTGCTAGAATACTACATTCCTACAGAAAGGAGAAAAGAAAATACTCAGATTCATATATTTAAGTCCTACTCCTGAGCACCATTGTATAACATTATCAAGTCCAAATGGTTACCAGTTACAGCAACAAATACTTTCCTCTAGAATATACATTTTTAAACTTATTCAGTAATATTGTCCACCAGTAAAAACAGCATACAAATAAAGACTAGTCCTTAATTTCGAAGGAATTTCACAAACACTAGTCTACACAGACCCAACATTGCACTGGTACTACCAGAAAGATCATTCACACAAAATAGCACAGGTTGCCTGGTGCTGGAGGATCAATCACTCACAAAAAAAAAAAAATCATGAATTTATCAAAATTAGAAACTTTTAGGAAAGAACTTAAAAATACCTGATGGAATAAAACAAGTGTGATTGTTTTCATAAACCTGGTTAGTTGTATTTTGTGACCTAACTTCTCTGCAAAAGCCGTTAAGAATTTTGTGCACCCAGTTCTACTTATGGCTGCAAATCAGAACTTTAGTGAGAGAGAGAGAACATCATTCACTGTATATATGCAATGTATATACTTCCCAGTTCATTTTGTGCTACCTGTTGATGTACTCTGCCATAATTATACCAAGCTGTAAACTGCATACTCAATATTGCTTTTCTGGGACTTCTGAAACTTTGCTGTTCTGTTTTTTTTACTGACAAATGGCCTGTGTCATGCCTGAAAAGGATCACTGCAACAGTGCACATATCTGGTTAATAATGGTAAATATAATAAATTCAGTAAAAGTGAATGCAGGACAGTGCTGAAAAAAAAATTAAAATTTAAATAAAAATTAATCCCAGGGGGTGTTACTCAACTGAGCCAAAGGCAGGAAAATGTAAGCCCTCACCAAACAATGGTTGTGGTAAACGTCTACTTTCAGAAAAACAGGCAAGTGGTTGAATACTTAGAAACTAAGCAATGTGCTCAACTGATTACTTTTTACTTAGATAACTACTGGGTGTCTAATTCAAACATGAGTGGGCTACTTGAGTTGGCACAGGTAAGACAGCAAAAGGGAAAAAAACGTGCTTTCCAAAAGTAAAGCACAACACAATTAGCAACTTTAGGAACAAATAAAAATACAGGAGTATGACACATTACACTCCCACACACATACAAACACAAGAATGTCAACTCTGAACTCAGTGCCATATCCAGGACTGTTCAGCAGCTGCAGAAAATCATACTAAGGTAGGCCGCACACATCTGCTACCATGGAAATTTCACAAGTGCAGAATCACGGATGAGAAAAGTCACTGTAGCCATGGCAACAGATGACACTTGTCACAGCACATAGTATGAGACAGACCATGCTGAAGAGGTAATTGGATCAGGTAGAAATACAACCACCCAGCTACTTAAAACTGCCAATGAATAAATACATACATGCACACACATAACTGGCAATGGTACCACTGAGAATATGTGCCACAGTTACCACCAGTGTCCACAGGAATGACTGACAGATGTGTTTTTTCCTTGAAGGGTATGTTACCAGTCTACTACTACAGTATTAGTCTGAAAATATCTGCATGTATTCCCCCAGTAAAGCCACATTGTTAGTTGTGCATGTGTGCATGCATCCATCTCTACAAAAGTGCTGTTTCAGTAAAATACACGGATAACCGAATATCTGTTACTGCTCATCAGTTTCTCTCGCACGCACACACACACACACACACACACACACACACACACACACACACACACACACACACACACAGTACAATATTTTATTAGCAAACAGCTTTTAACCTAAGAGTAACACTGCTCCTTTGTGGTACAGTACCATGCAACATTTAAGTTATGGAAAATTAAAGCAGCCTGTAAGTGAATGAAACACACCACCCATTTCAAAGACCTTCATCCTCAGCCCCATACAATTTTCATTGCTGTGTATTTCTCTAAAATTAAAGGACTTCTTTGCATTTTATTACACAAATCACCTTTCTATGCATGTCTGAAGAATTTTAGGATTTGCATCTCTTCCTACTTTTCTGAATCCAGAACAAAAGAATTTACAGAGTAGAAGCTAATGCATTATAAGTAAGGAGAGAACAGCCTGTCCTGGGTGTGCTCTTTACCAAGTGCATGTTTTGTATGACAAATCTCTCATACTTCCACAAACTTTTTATCCAGACAATGTACAGATTTTAGGATTTTATTAACAGTTCTAGAAACCTCTGTTTGATGTTTTACTGTAACTACTACAACTACCACCATCAATATCCCCTCTCGTTACACACATACTTTTTTATTGTAGGAAAACGCAAAGTGAATCTGCATCCCTTGTTGATTTTTATGATACATTTTATACACAATCAAACGAGACATTACGATTTTCTCTCCTTTAAGGTGAATTTTCTTTAGATTTTTAATGGATTGTTTGCTTGCAATAAACTCAGTCTTGAACATCTTCTGCAAGACAGCCACAGTCTGTCACACTTACCTGAAGGAACTAGTGCTATGTTATGACTTTCCCCACTAACACAGAACTTTTACAAAAGTGCCAGTCCAAACTCTGGTGTTAGTATTTCTCATCTATTTTTAAAGCAGCTGATACCTGGTCCTCCAACGGTAATGTAACTAGCGTCCTACTATATTCATTGTGATAGGACATGTAATGGTTGTTAGCAGTGGGATGCATAACCAGGCAACACTTTTTAGTTATGCTTCATATTTCCTATTATCCAGTCCAGTCAGATGACCATCTAACCAGTTGACTCTCACCAGTTATATCCCTTTCCCTATTCATTCCTTTACAGGACAATCAGGGACGAAAGAAGTCACACAGCAGGTTAGCAGTCTGGCAGTTGCAGAGGTGAGCTGCAGTTGCTGGGCAACAGGGTTTGATTCCCTCAGCCCTCATCTGCCTACTGTGTGTATATGGGAAATTAAGAATAGACAATCAACTAGCATATTACTGGGAAGTGGAAGAAAAGCAACATACTTGGAAAAAGTCTACACAGGCATAGTGAGCATACACAGCCTCCATACAGACAATGACAGAGGTCAGGATTGAACTCCAGATCCTGAATTTCTGAGTCAGAGATATTAACCATTTAGTCACCATGCTACCCTAAATGGGCTAAGTTGCCAGGTATCATTCAAGACCGAGAACAATGTCCAGACTTACAATTTCAGCAGATCCCTGTAAAATGGCCAGTACATATGCATATGAATACACACACACACACGCGCGCGCACATACACTTATACTTACACATATGATTACATCATAAATAGCTGATGAGACAAAGGTGAGAGAAAAAAGGTGAATGCACAAATGACTGAAATACAAAAAAGTGAATACCAAAACAGTGATAACTTCTCTCCCACTCTCAATGCTATCTGTAAACCAAGGCTATAAAACCGAGATCAAGCACTGCCTGAACAGTAGTACTCTTAGAAGAAGGATATTTAGTAACATAATGTGTAGGTTTGGGGGGTTGGGGGTATGGGTAAGGGTAGGGTTAGTGTTACTGTTAGCACATATGACTAAGGGTGGGCAAGGGGGGGGTTTGTTCTACTACACAACTTTACTTGTGTCTGTTAATCCTAAAACCCCTTTTCCTAACAGTGCCACTATTCAGATTAGGCTCACCTGGTGAGACTGTCAAGGTTTTTTTTTTTTGGAACTTAAGAGTCACTGATATGAATGGGGGGAGCTTTTTTTCTTTTTTGTTTAGTGTAACGATGACGGAGTGAGTGTCCGGTAAGTGTGTGTGTGTGTATCAACCTATAGTAATCAGGTGATCAATGAAAGTGGTGTTGATCTTTGCTGCAGGTTAATACCTTAACCTATATTCATATACTTCTTCCAGGATTATGGCTACTGGTTCTCTTTTAAGAAGGTTTGCTTCGTTGCAATCTCAGAACCTCCCAGATGCTGTAAAAATGTGATTTTAAACTCTCCCTTAGACAGACATTTAATGTTTGCCCCCTCTGCTGCAAAGGTTATCAAAAAGTTTGCTGAAAAGGGATTCCAAAAAGAAGTCACAAACTTCCCAAAAACGTAAGGATAGTCTAATGGGTCTGAATGACTATTCAAGAGATCCTGTGACCCTCTCCCATTCTGGCCCATTTTCTCTTCCAGAAAGTCTGAATCTCCATTTAATCGGTAGCAGGTTGTTTCAGACAAATCGGTTTTAAATATCATTCATCAGGGATACAGATGACAGTTGCAGGAAATTCCGCCTTTCCAGGGGGTCATTCCTTATCCAGCAGAGCAGACTCTGTTTCCTCCTGTTCTTCATAACAGGCTGTCCCAAGTAGTGATAGAACCAGTTCCTTCTTACCAAGTGGGGAGGGGGTTTCATTCAAAGATGTTCCTAGTGCCAAAGAAGGAAATGTATGAAGACCAATTCTGGATCTTTTTTTCTAAACCGGTTTGTGATAGTGCCCAAACTTAAAATGTCAGTTCACAACCTGTTACTCCTTACATTCAAAAGTGTTTCTCGACTCCCTCACAAACGATTGTGCTCCTGGGATCTCAGCTAGACACCTCAGTTCAAAGAGCTTTTCTTTCATAAGAAAAACAGAGCTTAATCTGGATTTATTTCTAAGGTTTTCCATTTAGACTTGGGTCACTGTGAGGGATACCTCAGGACTGGGTCTATATTATGTTATTGAAAAGCAGTTATATCGAACTGCTTTTCATTGACCCGTAAAAGTCAAACTCTTATAATAGCGAACACCCGAATGAGCAAATTTTTTCCCTGGGAAAGGAACCACTTGGCCATCCTCGTGAGTTTGCCCTTTTCCCCACTGTAGTGTGATCTCGGAGTTGGTATATTTAGTAAGGGGGGGTGTGGGAGGCAAAGCCACCCACTTTAGGTTTAAAGTACTGTGTAGTTCATGGTAGGGCTAGAGATTTCTTCCCCAAGGAAAGGATTCGCTTATTCGGGTTTTCGCTAGTATGAGAGTTCGACTTTTACGGGTCGATGAAAAGCCATTCGATATAATGGTTTTTGATAATGTAATATAAACCCCTCAGGACTTTGGGTCTCATGGCATCTATGATTCTCATGATACCCTGTGATCAAGACTTCACATGAAAAAGATGCAGTGGTATCCAAAATCTCTTTGGTCAGCATCAACACCCTTTATATTTTCTTTTTAAATCCCAGTGCTAGGGTTTGTCAGAACAGAAATTTTTTGGTGGAGACAACAGATATCTTTTTGTGCAGGTCTCCCTTTCTCCCTCCCTGCTCCAAAGCAGTCAGTCACGACAGATGCTTCAAGCTTTGCTTGGCGAGCAGTTTCTGGAGTGATAAAAGTGCAAGGGGTGTGGGACTTCAACGATAGATGCAAGCACATAAATATCAAGGAGATGCTTACCCTGACCAAGGCATTCAACTCTCTGAACCTTCTTTAGTCCCTGGGACCTCTTCAAGTGGATACAGACAATATCACAAACGCCATACATTAACAAGCAAAGGGGAAGCAGATTGTACCCCCTTTGCAGACAAGTCATGTTAGTTTGGGATATAGCTTCACAGCATAATTTCACAATTCAGGCATCCTACATTCCGTCAGAGCAAAAACTGTATGGCAGACAAGCTTAGCAGGACCAGGGCAGGCCCTCACATGAATGGAAACTAGATCATAGGGTCTTCCAAGATAGATACAGATATACATTAAATTTGAATTTGTATATCGGGGTAGAGTACAATCAAATCTGACCAAATTCAGTCTCAGTTTGGAGTCAAAACCTGACCAGACATACAAAACAGACAAAAGTACAGTAATATACAAGTGATAATAAAACAGTGCAATGGTAGAGTAATGCTTTGGATACATAGGAAATCCAAGGAGCAAAGAACGTTAATGGTTGGGTTAAAGCAGAACTAAGTGATATAAACTGGGAAGGGTGGTAAATGGTACATTCTGTTTGATTAACTAAATGTGATTTTT